>NC_068411.1:11008123-11245607 GCF_023724105.1 Carassius gibelio
TGATGAGGATGCAATCAAAATGCAAAATGGTTAAAATCTCTTAAAAATCTATGCTGAATGATAAAGACCCTTTATTAATAATTTACTTGGGGAAAAAATTGAAAAAACTAAAATATAAGTACATAAACCGATTAATCGTAAAAATAATCGACAGATTAATCGATTATCAAAATAATCTTTAGTTGCAGCCCTAATCAATACTATGTCAGTGGCAAAAAAATACTTTATCATGTGCACGTTTTTTCATGGTAGTTATTGTTTTGACTTGCCTCTTTAAAAGGTTTTGGTGGCAGTGCAGAAATTTAGGCATGAAGAATGGTGGACTGGAATTAAGTTTGGCATGAGGGCTTGGTTTGACACATTTCATGATTCTATTCTCATTCACAAGCTTGCGATTTGATTAGATTCAATATTGATTATGTTGGATATATATCAGGTACAGTTGGGGCTGTGCAAAAAATGTAATTTGATATTTCTTGTGCATCTGGTTAGTAAAAGCGCTCCTGTGATTAGTAGTAAATCTCCAGCACATGCGTTCAGATCAGGGTTGCCAGGTTTTCAAAACAATACCTGCCCAGTATCTTCTTAAAACTAGCCCATTCGCGTTTCAAGGGATTTGGAGCAGTGCTACACCCGGAGCAGTGGCAGCCAATGCTGTGGAGCCCGGGGAACAGTTGTGGGATCGTTGTGCAGCCTAAACACTGATTGAGCAATTACATGATACAGATTTTAAAGTTTAAAGTATTTTTTTTTTTTTTTACTTCAGATTTTTAGTCATGTTTATTTTGTGCTGAAACTGGTATTAATGTGGAGGAGATGATCAGTTCATGTGCGCCTCGTGCTGCAGCATCTGAGGCACTAAAGCGAATTGTCACTCCAGATTAAACAGCGGCAATTTAAATACTGCAATACAATGGACAGAATTTGAAATCTGAGACGTTGTTTCCGGTTAAAAGTACCAAAGCACAATGCTAATTGTAACTTATTGGATGGGAAGTACCCTTTAATGTTCCTTCCATTAACTGAAAACAGACTAGACAAATCGATTCTTGGGAATTAGGAATCGATAAAGTTCCGTAAAAATGAGAATCGATTAATATCGAGAGATATATATATATATATATATATATATTTTTTTTTACCCAGCCCTTTTCAGCGTGGCTTAAAAAATAAGTAAAATCATTGGATATTCAGAATAGTACTTAGTTTGTGCCATATGTTTACTGCCTGCTCTTGGGTAGTAGTGAATCATGGGAAAGCATAATATCTAAAAGCTTGTAGTCTTCTTTTGCTTAAGGCTGTGGGTTAGGGGTCATCCAAAACTGCCAGAATGGATTCTATGTGGGATTAGTTGGGTCAATGAAGTACCATAGAGACAAACCCCTACCCCGCTCTCTCTTCTGAACTATCCATCATTTTTGTGACACAAATGCAAATTCCTTTCTCTTTTAGTTTAGTTCCCAACACTGAGTTGCTGGAGCCAAGGATGGAGGGATTCCTTGGTTGGACATCATTCATGTTTCCATATTATGTGATCATCCTTTCTTCTGACCCATGCTAAGAGTTGATCCATGATCTAAATATTGAAATCAAAGGTCTGATTAAAAAAAAAAAAAAAAAACTGAATCGCCTGTTGTGCAGAGCAACAAACACATTACACAAACAAAATGTTCAGTTACTGCAAATCAATATTTGCAAATGCCCAAAATGTTTATTTATTTTATTTATTTATTTATTTTAAATGTAAGAGATTTAATCAATTATGGGGGCTTGTCAATCAAGGGACCATTTTTCAACCATCTTTTCTTTTGCGATATGTAATCCACTACTATGTCTGCGGCTAGTAATTTATTTATTTATTTTTTCAGAAAATGAAATGAAGACAAAGCAGGTATGCATTCAGATCTTATAAATAAATGCTGTTATTTAACATTTGTTTATCAAAGAATCCTTAAGGCTGTACACGGATCATTATAAGACACGGAAGACTCTGAAAGGCTGTTAAAATTACTATTTGATAAATAAAATTTTAAAATGTTAGGAGAAAATTGTTGGCTTTAGTGCAGTGTAAGTCACTTTTAGGGGTGTAACATTATGCAAAAATCACGGTTTGGTACGTACCTCGGTTTTAAAGTCACGGTTCGGTTCATTTTCGGTAGAGTAAGGCAAAGAAATGCAAACATTAAACTGCAGGTTGTTTATTACTATACACTTTAAAAAAAAAAAAAAACTTTTTAATAAAATATATATAATATAAAAATATAATAAGAAATAAAATACTGCTACAAAGTTCTCCACTAAATAAAATACTCTCAGTCTCAAACCAATATCATATAATAAAATATAATGAAAAATATAAATAAATAATTATGATTACAGTGCAACATTACCAATCCCAGTAAGCTGCTGCTGTAGGTGACATAGAGGGAGACCGCCGACAGACCAGGCTCTTGTCTTCATGACAACAATATCTATACTTCATGTTGAACATAAATATAAAGCCTACTGATAAAGGACACCGTCAACAGTATTGATGGCAAAATAGACTGTTTGACAGGTGCAATATTTGAAAATTGATAATTATTTATTTTTTAAATTACATTTATATCTGAATTTATGACAAACTATAGACTTTCAAACATCAAAGTGTCATTAATTAATATGTATTTGTGTACAAAATGACATATAATCATATTTTCCTATTCTATTTTGCCTGGAAACGCTTCCAACACGTTTGCGTGTCGCGTGAAAAATAGGCGTCTGTTCTATTTCTAGCATGCACGCGTTTTTCCAAATGCTTTATATGTAGGGTTGTGCAAAAAAATCAAATGCGAATTAATTATTATTATTTTTTTAATAAATTTTTTCATGCGCATCTCCTCAGTAAAGGCGCTCCTGTAATTAGTAATATATCTTCAGCACATGCGATCAGATCAGGGTTGCCAGGTTTTCACAACAAAGCCTGCCCAGTGGCTTCTCAAAACTAGCCCAATTGCTTTTCCAGAGGTTTCCCCCGATTAAAAAAAAATTGTCCCGGGGTTAAAACATACGTTTTTTGGCGGGGTTGCCTTAGTAATTCGCATTTTAGGGGCTAAATATTCACTATTGGGATTGGGGCTTCTTCGACCCGCGGACATGAAAAAGAACCACGGACTTGACAACACTGGTTCAGGTGGAGCGGCACTTACTACACAGAGCCGTAGTTCACTGACAAGCTACACGAAATCACTTTCAAAATAGACAAAGAATCGCCAGCGATTTTAAAATCGATTTTGTGTAGATTGTCAGTGAACTACGGCTCTGTGTAGTAAAGGCCAAACAGTGTTGCCAAGTCTGCGGTTGTTTTTCATGTCCACGGTTTGAAGCGACCCCAATCCCAATAATGTGATATTTAGCCGCTAAAATGCTAGTTTTACCAAGGCAACCTTGCCAAAAAAAAAAAATATTTTATCACCCGGAACGAAACGCGATTGGGCTAGTTTTGAGAAGCAATTGGGCAGGTTTTGTTTTGAAATCTTGAGATTGAACGCACGTGCTGGAGATATACCAACAATTACAGGACCGCCTTTACTGACTAGATGCGCATGAAAATCATCTTCGATTTTTTTTTTTTTTTTTTTTTTGAACAGCCCTATTTATATACATGATCCAGAGAAAAAGTGTATATATTCATATGCTCCTCATATGAATTTTTTTTTAGTTATGACGAGTAATGTGAAAACTGATCAAATTGTAATTGACCAAAATCCAATGATTTTCAGGACGGCCCAAGTAAAACATCAATGTTTTATTGCTCTAATTCCACATTTTTATTACTGACAGTTGTCTTGGTGTCTTGAGAACTTTCATAGCTCGTATCTGGATTTAGCAGGGGGCTTCATGAACGCATGCCAGAAGAGCGGTTCAGCATGCGTTTTACAGCCCTGTCTCAGGAACTGCATTACCCTGTGACTCTTTGTTTTTAACCATTTTCACATGCGCTCATCTCAGTGCTTTGATATGGAATCTGGTGGTCCACACTTAAAAAAAAAAAAAAGAACTCTCAAGAACCAAGACACAAGCCATATGGAGAAAAGAGTCTTTCAGGGGTTAAGAGGAGTTTGCCGACAGGGTTTTCCTTGGATTGAGGCAACGTCCGAGAGGAATGTGAACTTGTCAGCACATTATTCGGCAGATCCCTCACTGATTCGATGTCTAGCCATCTATAAGACTCCCTCTAAATATTTCCCCAAATGTGGTCAAAAACAGACATTTAACATTTCTAATCTATACAGTTTTATGAAGAGCATCTTTAACAAGAAGAGCTTTAAAAAGGATTTTAACATGGCCTGCTGTGTTCCATCCTCCCCCAAGCCCTCTTTGGAAGCGTTTTGAAAGTGTGTCTGGCCAGAGGCTCTGCCCAGAGCTGTAAAGCAGGATGCAGTGAAAGCGCAACATATGTCTGAACATTTAATGCTGTTAGAGGAAGAAAGACAGATGTAGCCAGTCAGGATGGAGAAAGGGAGTGCACCCAGTAGGACTCACAGTGGAAACTTTTAGTAATTCCACCAGTCAAAACACTCCACAGAAAATTTTACCAGACATCCCACTACTCAGTCTACATTTGCTTTATTTCAAGGCTCAAACGGCAAGGTTTTATTAAGTGTTATGTAGGACACCATTTGTCACAAATGGAGGCAACAAACAGACCTTTTGGTATCATGACCAATCTATCCATAGAGCTTGAGCTGATATTAACCTGCCTGTGTGTTTGATGAAATAAAGCAGCATGTGGCTTTAGACAGTAGTGCTTTTTAATACAAGTAATTCTGACTTGTTCATTAGAACTGTTCGACCCTCCACATTTGACATTCTTACATATGTATGTGGAGCGTAGGTCTGCATAGATTTGTGTGGGTTACTTTGAGGGGTTTAGCAGCAATCCAGATGGAGTTTCTTCTGTTCTTTTCTATAGCATACTTACAGCAATGCCACATCGGAGTGCTTTCATAATTTTTTTTAAGAAACCTCTGGCAGCTGATCAAAGAAGCTGTTTTGGAGTATTGCAGACTGTGTTTCGAGATTGTGATGGGTCTAGAGACTTTTTTGTCATTGTGCATGTGTTTTGTTCTTCTCCCTGTGGCAGTATGCTGATCAGAAGACTGGAAGTTGGTTTACAGTTTCTAAATGGAGTGGAACGGTTTTGTGTGGTTTATAATTTTTTTTCCATTTAATCAGATTGAGGGTGTAAACATTTGGATGTGAAATATTTATCAGCGTAAACCTGATCCATATGAGAATGTTCATCCAATTGTGTACCTCGAAGGAAAGACGCCAAATTTACAATTCTTAAATTTCATTACAAAAGGTATTGGCGTGTCATAATTTGTTCATCATGGCATTTGTATGCAGATTTCACACACGCTTATAGATGAAGACCCACTGTTTAGTAGATATTTGCATTTTAAACCTTTCACTCTTAAAATCTAAACAGCCAACAGCAACAAAGGATTGAAGAAATAATAATAAAAAATAAAAAAAAATGATATAATCCAAATTGGGTATGGGCCCATTACCGGTTTCAATGTATACAGAGATTTGAAAATTTCACTAATATATTCCATTTGTACTGTTCCTGCGGTATGCGCTGTTTTCCATTTCTCCTCAAAGACTGAAAGGAATACCTCAGGCTGAGTGTAGTTTAGAGAGTAACACTGACCCCTCCTCATCCTGTTGGTGCGAGCGAATGGTCAGTCACGTGTGTGTAGGATGGCCGAACTTAAGACCCGGGAACACTTCACATTCAGCGTTCCATTCCGTCTCATGCACAGCCGTGTCCGCATAGCTTTCAAAAGTATACTCAACCACAGATGAGTCCAGATGGATGAGCTCACATGCGCAGTACCACGGGATGTATGGCTGTCCGTGAGCCCTCTTGATGACGAAAATAACAGAATAACGACGGTTCGCGGTTGGCCGGAATATACTTTGGCCTTTACGCGATGGGCAACCGGCTGTTTTTACACTGTTAAAGAGTTGGATTCCCATGCTAAACATGGACAAAGTTTCAAAAATTAGGTTGTACGTTTGAAGGAGTATTTTTGTTCCCAAAATACTCCTTCCGGTTTGTCACAAGTTTCGGAAAGTTTTTTCCGAGTATGGCTCTGTGTGACGTTAGATGGAGCGGAATTTCCTTATATGGGTTCAAAGGGCACTTCTCCCGGAAGAGCGTGCGCTCCCGTATAGTGAGGCTGAGCAGACAGTTCACTGATCAGAGCGAGAGCGTCGCGAAATGTCACAAAAGAAGTGTGTTTTTGGTTGCCAGGGCAAGACAACCCTGCACAGATTACTAAAAAAAAAAAAACAGCATTAAGGGACCAGTGGATGGATTTTATTTTTACAGAGCATCAACGGAGTTGTGCAAGTGTTTTTGTTTGTTCCCTGCATTTCGAAGATGCTTGTTTTAAAAACAAGGCCCAGTTTGACGACGGATTTGCGTATCGTTTATTTCTTAAGGATAATGCAGTCCCAACGAAAAAGGGTCACGATCGTGTGTTGGAACCGCAGGCGGTGAGTAAAACTGCTTAAAATATCTCTGCCTCCTTGTTAGTGCGTCCCTCCCATGCCGGAGACCCGGGTTTGAGCCCCGCTCGGAGCGAGTCGTTGCTGCTGCTGCTCTCGTTCAGTTTCAGCCTCGGGATCTCATTCTGGATCATAAATAAACGGCTGAATCTGACTGTTAGCCATGGTTTGTTTTGGATGGTGGTTTTTCCCTCACGATAATGTCACAGTTTCCACATGCTCTCAACGCAAAAGCCTATTCGCGCTCGTGATTCTTTAGCTCCGCCCACACGTCACGCCTCCAGTCGGTCGTGTTTTTCCGGGAAAAATCGGTACAGACTATCTTTCTCTTATGAATATAATAAAACTAAAGACTTTTTGGAGTTATGAAGGATGTAGTACTATTATATAGGTACTCAAGATTAACAGGATATTGAGTGAAAACGAGCATTTCATCCTCCCTTTAAGCATCACCACCAGTCTTAAGTTCAGTTAAAATGACAAATCTGCATTCATTAGGCCTAAAAGTTAATTTTTACATAAAGGAATTGTGCTAGAAATATTACTATTATTCAGTAAAATGTATGTGATACTGCTACTAATGTTGAAAAAATGTATAAAACTTATTTTTTTAAATAAATAACAATATTTCTTCCATGTTTTCATTTTAATAGCAAATCCCCTTTATTTATAAAAAATAAAAATGTTTAAATTTCATAAATTAAAAGAAAAATTAAATTTGGGTGAAACTTGTTTACTGTTTTTCATAAATATAAAAACTTGGTACCGAGAACTGTGGATTTTCACTGGTATCGGTATCGAATACTGAAATTTTGGTACCGTGACAACACTAGTTACGTGTTAGCTGAGCTTGACTGTTGACCCAGTCAATGCTAATGTCATGTAGTGTTGTACTAGCACTTCTTAGACGGGCACTTAAAAGCTGCCAGGGAAATACATCTATTCATTCAACGAAACCAAACCAAACCTCAGCCACCTGCACGGCATGTCTGTAAAAACTCATTCACGCTTCACTGAAAAACTCACACATACACACGTGTGCATTCCGGAATCCAGTGTGCCAGGCGCCCAGCTGATTTTGTTTTTGCCCCTCACGAGCAGCCAATAAGGGTATTTAAATGGGAAGACTCCTCCCACAGTGGGTGGGAGTGTGGAGGACCATGTGGTTCTGTGTATAGAGAGAGAGAAAATTTTGTCCATGTGTGTTTTGGGAAGAGCAAAATCCTCAAAGGGGATGTGTGACTTCCCAGAAAGAAAAAAAATTAGGAAGCACAGGGCAGTTTAAGTTTGCCTGACGGTTACTTAGTGCTTAAATTAGCATGGTCCTCTGTGGTCTTCAAACAAAGTTTTCCCCTTTACGCTTGACCTTAAACCCGCCGACACCTGTCATTCAAGATTTAGTGTTTCTGTACATTATTTATAGAGCAACGTTTAGAGTAAAAAAATAAATAATTATAAGTGGGGGGTAAAAATAGAGGAATTTTTTAATTCATATACAGTGTGTATATATTGTTTTGTTTTGTAAATGGATATAATGTTACATTGTTCCTTTTAAGAAAGGCATGGCAAGCTAAACAGATGGAAGCTTTCAGTGTTGCTGCTATTGCTCAAGAAAAAATAAGAAAACAAAGACAGGTGTGCAAATGATTCACTGAATAACAGAAGAATAGCATGGCTGTTCTCAGTACATCTTTTGTGTGTGTGTGTTAGGGTTAACTAACAGCGGGTTGGTTAGCCTATGTTATTTGTGTATGGTTTGTGAATGGGGCTGGCATATACAGGTCAAACTTTTTTATATTTAAATTATGTAAAAATACAGCTGTAAATAATATTGCTTATTTAAATATTAAGAGTTTAGGAGGTTCATAAGGTACTCAACTCTGCTCGTATTTCCTCTATGCATACAAGCATCAGCAATGGATGGGTGAAAATTTCTTGTGAACTCTTTATGTAGTGTCAGTTAGCAGTCACTGTGGTTTTAAATAGAAAATGCAATATTAGAAAACTATTGATTTTGCACCATATGCTTTTCTTTAGTATGTGGCCTACGGCATGAGAGTTGTTCTGTTTGACAGGTCCACCATTGAAAAACATCCCTCTACTTCAACCTCTCTTTATAATGGCAAAGAACTAAGGAAATATTAATTTAGTTGCTTTCAAACATGTTTGCAACCTAAAAATGTTAATGTCACCCATGTCATATGGGTGTAAATCCATTGTCAATCCATTTATTATGATACTTGGTCCATGATCTGATATGTGGTATTTTCTTTTGAGGTACATGAAGTATTGATATACACTGCAATAAATAAGTCTTTTATTTTTACTGCATTAATGTGGCATCACTTGGAAACGCATGTTTTTGATAAAATTTCTCTGTAATGCCATAAAGTGAACACACATGCTCCCCTAAATGTGGTCAAGACGTGAATCTGTTTAGGTCCTTTTATTAGCACCAATGGAATGAAATTGTATTTTCCAACATTGATTGTTTTTGTACTTTCTAAGGTGTGTATTACAATTACTATTGCTCATACTTGTGGTTACAGATTTGATAAACCCATAATCATAAGTGTTAGGCTTCATTCTTCATCTTGCAGCATTTGTTCTACAGATTTGAAACATGAATCACTTGTGTTGTATAAGATATTCATACTTATTATACTCATAGATTTTTTCTGTGTTTGCAATAAAATGGTTGCCAAATTAGATTGAAGAAGGTACTAGAGGCGTATCTTCGGAATGGAATGGAATAATTGGAAATTTCATGGTTTTATATTATGATTACCCCTAAAACCTAAAGCATACTTCACTTTTTACGCATACGCGACGGACAGCATGCAGTGTGCGTGACATGAATGCCGTCATCAGAATAGTACGTGCACCACGTGATTTTTGTACTTTCTATGTGCAGGTCGTACACGCTTATGGAAGTCATTTAGCCATAATAATTTTTACCTCAAGGTGGCAATGATGTCCCATTCCATTGTTTCACAGTAGAAAACAAAACTAAAGAGATGGAACAACAACCATAAAATAGCGGAAACAAATGCTCACTTTCACAAGTGATTGTGAGCGAGAGGGTATGAAACTTAACAGGGAAAAATAAAGCAGACACTGGACATGGATGAAGCTTTCTAGAGCACATATGTTGACCGCTTGCCTTCGTGCTCAACGTCAATGGAGTAGCTATACTTTGAAAGACTACAATTTCGACTATGCATATGCTAGCGTACGCATACAAAAAAAAAAAAGGAATTATACTTTGGGGTTAAGGCCATCTGGTTGAGAACCACAGCTGACCAAAACTGAAGCTTTATTCATCAGGACCCCTCTTAATTGTTTCTGAAAAAAAATAATAATAATAATAATAATGACCTCTGTTTGGGGAAATTTTATCTGTCCACACATGTTTTTAAGGAAAAACTGGTGAACGCCACAGGCACAACAAAAGTCCCCCGGAGAGAGAAGGTGGCGGGGGTGGGGAAGAGTGAAAGAAAGTTGAGTCCAGTGTAGAAGATAGTGTGTGAGATAATGGACGCCAATGCACAGGCAGGAAAATAAGCATTTGTACATTGTCAATGATCTATATACCAGTCAGTTGATACAGTGATGGTTTTAGCATACAGGAGAAGAGGCCAACAGGAAAGGCAAGTTATCCTGTACATGTATAGCACACTAGAGTAAAAAATGAATCAGCCACACAGCCAAATAAAATATCATTCCACATGACTGTTGCCAAAAAAAAAACCTTTCAAATGAATACACACATAAGGCAAATTATAATAGTGCAGTCCAGTTTATCTTAATTATACATATTCAGTAAGCTCACCTTAACATTTTTTTATTTTTATTAATTTGTTGGTCTATAACAATGGTTTTGTGACAGTGTTTCACAGTGATATGGTGGAACAACAACAGGAAACTGCAGTGAGACATCTCTGGTTTTAAACAGACACGAAGATAATTTTTATCAGTTATAACATCAGAACAGAAAAGCTTCAGAGCTATTAAACAGAGTGTAATTTTAAAAAAGGCTGCAGCACATACAAAAAAGATTTCCAGTTAAAAATTAAGTCTACTTTGGTCTTAAGTTACATCATAGGAATAGGATTTTAACAGGAAAAGGTAAAATCCGCTAACAATGTCCACATGGTTCCTGGATCCACCAGCCCCTGCAAATATAGTTGTGCTACACATTGTGCCTGTAAAAACTTGAGGTAATTGAACAGGGACATCGCAGGGAATCTTGGCTGGTAAGTTTCCTCCCACCACCTCTCTGTTGCTTCCTGCTAATTCCCATCACTCCGAAAAGCTGCTTCCATGTGACCCCTGCACACACTAGGGCAGTTGTAGCATCTGGTCCACAGAGAGGGGATCCGCTTTTACGAGCAGGTAACTCAAGTGGAATCACAACTCTAGATTTACACACAGCTGCTGCCGCCGTAAAGCTGAGTGAGATATAATTAGCGTTTGATCTGGCCTTTGGAAAAGTCATTAGATTGCAGCAAGGCGGTCTAGCAAGGTTTGAAAAGGAAAACTGTACCTGACACTGAGCTTCACTCAGGAAGTAGACCAGTTTCTTGGGTGATATGGAGTTCAGGTCAGTTACACTGCCTGGGCTTTTAGTTATGATCCTCAGGAAAATGTTACCTTTTAAATCATTCAACTTTTCAAGTAATGCATTTTAAAAAAAAATTTTTTATTCATTTTACATTTTACATTTTACATTTTTGAAAGTCCTTTTTAGGATATATATATAGGCCTTGAGAGCATAGGCCATGATTTATATATTGTTTGAGATTGAAAAAATGAAGTTTTACAAATGCTAGAAACGTGGCTTTCTAAGGAAAGATTGCGATCAAATAGCACACCTAAGTTCCTAACTGATGACGATGAATTGACAGAGCAGCCATCAATTCTTAGACCGTGTTCTAGGTTATTACAAGCAGAGTTTTTAGGTCCTATAATTTACACCTCAGTTTTTTCAGAATGTAGCAGTAAGAAATTAAACGTCATCCAGTTTTTTATATCGACTATGCATTCCATTAGTTTTTCAAATTGGTGTGTTTCACCGGGCCACAAAGAGATATAGAGCTGAGTATCATCAGCATAACGGTGAAAGCTAACACCATGTTTCCTGATGATATCTCCCAAGGGTAACATATAAAGCGTGAAGAGTAGCGGCCCTAGCACTGAGCCTTGATGTACTCCATACTGCACTTGTGATCGATATGATACATCTTCATTCACTGCTGATGGCAGTCATATAAGTACGATTTAAACCATGCTAATGCTCTTCCATTAATGCCAACAAAGTGTTCAAGTCTGCAAAAGAATGTTGTGGTCAATTGTGTCAAACGCAGCACTAAGATCCAATAAAAATAATAGAGAGATACACCCACGATCAGATGATAAGAGCAGATCATTTGTAACTCTAAGGAGAGCAGTCTCAGTACTATGATACAGTCTAAATCCTGACTGGAAATCCTCACATATACCATTTCTCTCTAAGAAGGAATATAATTGTAAGGATACCGCCTTATCTAGTATATTGGAGAGAAAAGGGAGATTCGAGATTGGTCTATTAACTAGTTCTTTGGGGTCAAGTTGTGTTTTTTTTTTTTTTTTTTTTTTTTTTATGAAAGGCTTAATAATAGCCAGTTTGAAGGTTTTGGGGACATATCCTAATGACAATGAGGAATTAATAATAGTCAGAAGAGGATTTATGACTTCTGGAAGCACCTCTTTTAGGAGCTTAGATGGATTTAGTTAAGGCATACAGAATTTTAAAATGAGTTTCAATGTAAAAGTGAGTGGGTATCATTAACTATTTTACTGTTAGTAATTTAATAGCCTAAATTTCATAATTTAAAAGTTCAGTTTAGAAGTATTGTATTGTTATCAACGATACTTGCCTTAAAATTTATCTGTATTAGGGCTGTGAATCTTTGAGTAGGAAGTAATTCGATTCATGATTAATAGGCTTTCGATTACAGAACGATTTTTGCTAATTTAGAACGATTCAATTCGATTCACATTTAAATTTGATTTGATTCATTTATAACGATTCAATTCTGCACTCTTTAAGTGAATTCACAGTATTATTTAAATGCGTCCGCTTGAATTCTTTAAATGCTTATTCAGGGGGCAAATTACACCAGCCTTTATGGTTAGATATTTGTAATTTCAGGGTTTGTAATCGTTACACCCCCTAATCAGGGTCATATCGAAAGTCAGAATTGGAAGTTTGTATCCGATAATTTTAAGTAAAAAAAAAATAAAAAACATCAGAATTGCAAGATGCACATTTGCAATTGCGAGGAAAAACCCAGAATAGTGAGAGACAAACTCGCATTTACCTTTTTTTTTTTTTTTTTTTTTTTTAGCGGAAACTAGGGCTGCAGGATATTGGAAAAATAACTCCTTGCGATATTTTAGATTTTCCTTTTATATATATTGCGAGGAAAAAAAATCACTAGTTGACTTGAATAGCTCTTTCTCTGTTTGGAAAAAATAATCAATGATTGGGGCCATATTTTTTTTTTCAGGCAAGTCTAACAAACAGTATTCAGGTACAGAAACGTAATAATAAAAAATTAAAACACTGCAAATTATTCACTGTATAAATCAAATCTAATAAATGTGTTACATCTACGAAAGTAATTTTTGTTTGAAATTTGTTAACATTCATGGCAAAGCAACAGGAACATTAATACCAATATACTGTTACACATCGATTTTCTTTCTCGGTTATTCACCTTCACCTCAACCATAAGGAACTATGTTTACAAGGATACTTGCAGAGACTACTTTATATCATTTGCATCCACAGATCATGATAAACTAAGTAGAGTGATAGCTTTTAATAATTATTGAGGGAGTTTGCAAATGTGATACTAATTTAATACAATAAGTCCGTAGCTGGGGTTTGTGGCGCCAAGTGAAGGTTGTACCAGAGGGCCCTGTTTGAAATAGTCTAATTTGTATGTTCATTATATTTATTTAGTTGTGCCATTTACACAATGTATACATTTTTTTCTTCACATTTTTAGATGTCCAGAAACAGAGTATTCAAATGAAAAATAGCACTGCTGTCAAATATACAGTCAAAAACGAAATGTATTCAGACACCTTCAACATCTCATTATCACAGTTTCTTTGCTATATTTTAGAAAACGGTAATAAAATATGACAAGAACTCAGAGGTAAACTGTGTCAGAACAAACTCATCTTGATAATGTCAGATAACTTTGATAGAAAGTTATGTAATTAATTACAACCAATCAAAAATTCAGACAAATGTAGTATGACAATATTTACACAACTATCAACACTTTGTTGATCAAATACCAAGCAATGCTTAATTGTGTCTGTGGTGTAAAAAGGATTCCATAAGCAATTAAAGAAAAAACACTTAAACATGATCAGGTCAAAGTGTCTGAATAATTTTTGGTCCCCGTTTGTTTGTTTTTTGTTTTTTTAATCATCAATTTTTACTGTAGTTCACTGTATAAAGATATTTTTGAGTAAAAAGTCACAGTTTACTTTATTTTGCTATTCTCAATTTAACTATAGTGTCCTGTAGGGATGTACGATATTGAATTTTGGCCGATATTCGATATGCCGATATTTTTAAAATAATTTTGGCCGATACCGATATATATATATATATATATATATATATATATATATATATATATATATATATATATATATATATACAAATTTTTCGCCTGATATATTTAAACTTTAATTTTACTGAAGAGAAATCCATGTATCTCTTCTGTACTGATTCTACCATAAATGTATTATTTTACAAATGTAGACAGACATTCACACCTGAAAAACAGGTCAATTATTTCACTTGGAGAATAAATGATATGCCAGTGCAACATTTTATTTTTAAGTTTACACTTTGAAACTTCAGTCCTTAAGAGTAAAATAAATACAAATAAATTGTAATTTTTTTTTGACATCTTTTCCTACTGGAACAGGTCTACCAAATGCTCCCCCAACATAGTGGTTAACATGACATTGTACTGAAACTTACAGAAAACACTTCAAGTGCACAAAACAAGCAGCTGTAGTCCAGACCTCCACTTCAGTCCTGAGGACCCCCTTTAAAGTATAATCAAACTTAAAACCAAGCTCCACATATTATCTTGTGAGCCACAAAAAATAAAATAAAAATACAAGGACATCTTATCCTTTACTTGAACTTGAGTGGTGCAAACCTTTTAGTCCAACTAACTAGGGTGACAACTTCGGCTGACCGGTAGGCTTCTGTTCACCTTTTTTTTTAATACCAGAGGTAGGTTTTTCTTAAGAAAAATGAGCATATCTGCCTTTTCACCGTCCATTCGATTTCTCTTTTCATCCATCACATCAGAGGCAACGCTAAAAAGCCGTTCACTGTCAACGCTTGTGCATTGTGAGGTAGCTTGTGCAGGTACTTGCGTGCAGCAAGCGCGAGGGCAGGGAAATGGGCCTGGTTGCACTTTCAGTACTCAAATGGACTGTGGTTCCTGGGAACTGTGGGTTCGGCCAGGTATGAGATGACCTATTAAGTAACAGAATGCCAAAATATTACTTACGGATATATATTTTTTTTACTTCATGCTTTATGCATTAACAGAGCTCTAACGTTTTTTTCCAGAAATCAAATGATTTATTAGTTGCACGTTTATTATTACTACCGTACACATAGCGAATTATGATAACAAATAGGCGATTATCTATGTTATGACATTGCAGAATAATAATAGTGAAAGTCGCATCATTAATTAGGATGCTTTCGGTCCAAAAGTGAAATTTCTTTTTTTTTTTTTTTATAATAACCTACATTTGTGCATGTTTTAAGCTTACCTGTGACGCTGACGCGGTCTTGTCTTGCCCCTCAAACATGACATTCTCCTCCAGAATTTCGTCATACATATCCAGCAGCGATCATGTTCGGGTCCTCTTCTCTGGGGGATCCTCTGTGCTGGCATCTGCACTGCCGCTCATGTCATCCAAAACTTTGAGCAACAGGTCGCGAGCACTCCTCTTTTTTTCCTCGTCAAAGTACCGGTCTTTGTAGCGGGCATCAAGCATGGTTGCAACAGAATAAAGTGCCTCACAATGCACACCGTTGAAGCGATGATTGACGGCTTCCAGCAGGGTAGTTTTGGTAGTCTGCACTCCTCTGTCCGTGTCACTCGGCCGGCCAAGCAGTCGTGTCAGTGCCACAACCGCGGGGATCACATCAGCAGCAGAAGCCTCTGCAGAACTTATATCTCTGGTCAGCTGCTAAAAGGGGGCGAGAAGTGTGATCATATTTTCTATAATTACCCACTGATTTGCCGTCAAAGTTGCAGGAAGCTCGAAATCAGCGGCATAAGCACCTAGTGCCCTTTTCTGCTCAACCAAGCTTCACATCATATAAAATGTCGAATTCCATCTGGAAGCGATATCTTGAAGTCGTTTTACATTCCGAGCTCTTTCTGTACATCCGCCAGTCGACTGTATGCCAGCTGGGAGTGTTTGAAATGTCCAACTATTCTCCTTCCCACAGCCACAACATCCGCCACGCTGCGCTGAGACAGGACACCGTCATTCACCGCCAGTTGCAGTGAGTGTGCCATGCACGGTAGACTTTTCTCACCAAACTCCATCATAGCTTTAGCCATGTTACGGGCATTGTCACGTAGCACGACATGCACTCGTTCTCGGAGCATTCCTGTGAGTGTAGGACACCTTTTTTAAGGGTGAAATCTTCATCTATCCACTGGGCAGTGAGGCTCAACATGCTTACAGGACTCATGCTTGATGTCCAAATGTCCGTGGTGAAGCTAATGTGACACGCGCCGGCAAGGAGCTTTTCAGTTTGACTGGCGACAACACTCTGGAGTTCAGGTAAGGTCACGTCAGAAAAACAGCTCCGGCTAGGCATAGCATACCACGGCTCTAGGTGCATCATTAGTCTCCAGAAGCCAACATCTTCCACCACGCTAAACGGCTGGTTATCAAGAGCAATAAATTCAATTATTTTGTCGTTAAGATCATTTACCTCTGGGTGGTCGCTATTGTATTTTCTAGCTTTGTCAAAGGACTGAAGTAGAGGCTGCTGATGGGTTTTTGCCGGCATTTTTTCCTTCTTTTTAAAAAGTCTTGGTGCTGCTCAGGAATGACAGCTCTTAAGATGTGTAATCATATTTGTAGTGTTGAAAGACTGTTGTTTTACGCCTCCTCGCATCACTTGTGCTTTACAAATATTGCAAATAGCAACTTTGTTATCTGTTTGACAGATCTCAAAATGCCTCCCCACAGCTGACATGTTGTAAGTTTTAGTTTTTGGCGCTCAAGCTACGTTCATGTTCGTTGCGCGTGCAAATGAAACACGCCCCCCTATCGGTTTGGCTCATCGGCCGATGCCGATGATGGTCATTTTAAGCTTTTATCGGCCGATACCGATGTTGTGCCGATATTATCGTGCATCCCTAGTGTCCTGCACCCACAAGTGAAAAAATATATATATTATCTGGTGTCTGAATAATTTTTGGTTTGCTTGTGGATTAAATCTTGTAAAAACTACAAAGTAATTCAGTCAAGAGCAGTTCACAAAGTCACAATGCATCCATTATAATGATACAGATCCAAATTATTTCTCCACTGTTTTCTTTAACTTTAGACATAACAGAGGGTACTCTTCAAGATTGGTATTTTGACAATTTTGTATGTATTTTTCAGTACAAGAGATAGAAGAGGCAAATTCGGTGTTCAAGCGCTTTGAGACGCATCTCTCTGTGTGCGCCCTATGTGCAGGTATATTACAATAGACAGTTTTGTATGTACAGGTAAATTATGTGCAAATTTAAAGTGTAGACTAAGTGTGTGCATTATATAAATAAGTGTATGAGTGTATAAATAGTGTTGTGTGTTCCACAGTTATTGTCAAGTGTTCATGAGATGGATTGTCGGAGGGAAGTAACTGTTTTTGTGTCTGGCCGTTCTGGTGCTCAGTGCTCTGTAGCGTCAATCAGATGGCAACAGCTCAAAGACAGTGCTGGATGTGAGGTGTCCAGAGTGATTTTACTGGCCCTTTTGCTCACTCTGGATCAGTACAGTTCTTGGAGAGAAGGGAGGGTTGTGCCAATAATTCACTCAGCACTCCGGACTATCCTCTGTGGTCTTCTTAGGTCAGATTTAGAAGCTGAGCTGAACCAGGCAGTTACTGAAGTGCAGAAGAAGGATTCAGTGATGGCAGAGTAGAACCGTTTCAGCAACTTCCTGAACTTACCTAATTAATGCAGCCTGAAAATCTTTTAACAGATTTGGATATTAGAAGCATATTAGTGTGTTATGTGTAAGCCAGGTTAAAGAGATGGGTCTTTAATCTAGATTTAAACTGCAAGAGTGTGTCTGCCTCCCGAACAATGTTAGGTAAGTTATTCCAAAGTTTAGGCGCCAAATAGGAAAAGGATCTGCCGCCCGCAGTTGATTTTGATATTCTAGGTATTATCAAATTGCCTGAGTTTTGAGAACGTAGTGTACGTAGAGGAGTATAATGTAAAAGGAGCTCATTCAAACACTGAGGTGCTAAACCATTCAGGGCTTTATAAGTAATAAGCAATATTTTTAAATCTATACGATGTTTGATAGAAAGCCAGTGCAGTGTTGACAGGACCGGTCTAATATGGTCATACTTCCTGGTTCTAGTAAGAACTCTTGCTGCAACTTTAGCTTATGTTCAGATAAGCAGGGAAATACTGCAAAATTATTTGCTAACATTTTATTTGTCCAATTCAGTGCATGCATTAATTCGTTTTTTTTTGTTAAATGTAACCACTTATTAATAAAACACACCTTAGTATCAGTATTTTTTATTTGAGTATCGATAAAGTCAGAATTGCACTTTTCTGTTTTAATTAAATTCTGAGGAAAAAGTCAGAATTGTGAGACAGTTACCTTTTATGTTTTTTTATTTTATTTTATTCAGTGGCTTCCATATCCGTATTTGACAAAAAAAAAACACATAAGCATCTAAAGCACAGCATGTCAACAGATTAATTTCAGTTACATTTTCATAGATCAATTTGTTGGTTGTTGGATGCTTCTGACCCATCTCTAGTAGCTATCAAATTTGTCTAATGTGTGGTCCTTAAAACCATACATTAAAATATTCTGTTTTTAGTCTCTTGTCAGAGTTATATGTTCTGGGTTTGAGTGTGATTATATAACGTAGGCTTATATGTGATAAACACATCTCCCTGTTAGATGATACTGTAAACATTTATAGTCTTGGCAGCTGACCAATGTAACTGTTTATGAGCTCTATATTATAGAGTGGTTTTAGTGTAAGCGTGCCCTTTTCCTTCCACATAAACTGATTAAATCTCACTGCTTCCTTTTCACACTTGTTGAATGAACTGTTAAATTGTATTTTATTTAGAGGAGCATATTTACAATTTGGATCAACCTGCATGTCAGTATACACACACACACACTTCCAAGCATGTTTTTCACAATTTCCAACTTCTTTAAAATGATGGCCAAACATCTTAATGTTTATATCTAGTCATAGTCTTCCTAAAGACATTTTCGAAGATGATTATGATCACTGATAATGATTGTCATTTGTTAGATCTCTTGAGGGTATGAGGAATTCAAATGCAGTGTACTTCAAAATCGCTCACTCAATCAATTGGACTACAATTAAGTCAATTTCACACAATGTCTCTTGTTTTCGTTCACAGGTGCTGCGTTTTTTCTGTGACAGCTGCGGAGTGCCGATTTGTAGAGAGTGCAGCTTGGGCAGACATGCGGGTCACAGTTACACCTACCTGCAGGAAGCACTGCAGGACTCCAGAGCGCTGACCATCCAGCTGCTCGCAGACGCACAGCAGGGCAGACAGGCTGTACAGGTTAGTGAACAACTGTAGTCTCTCATAAACCGACATCAGCACAAACACCTGCTGGGTGTTTTCTTTATTTATCCGTCCTGCTGTTTTACTTGGACCTCAGTGTGTTTTACCAGGTGCAACAAGACTTCCACTGACTTTATTTTTCTTACTCTGAATACAAAAAATAATAAAGACCGGCAATAAATATATTATAAAATAGAATTAATTGGTTGATGTTTGCTTTGGTGTCTTCAGTCCCCTGTCATTGTCAATGAATCAGTGTCATGTTTTTTTTTTTTTTTTTATGATTTAGGTTTAGCAACGAGGCATTAAATTGATTAAATGGATAGTTCACCCAAAAATGAAAGTTCTGTCATTTATTACTCGCCCTCATGTCGTTCCAAACCCATAAGACCTTCATTCATCTTCAGGACACAAATCAAGATATTTATGATGATTTCCGAGAGCTCTCCGAGCCGCCCATAGACAGCAAGGATCCTTACACGATCAAAGCTCAAAAATGTAGCAAGGAAATCGTTAAAGTAATCCATGTGACATCAGTGGTTCAACTGTAATTTTACGAAGCTACGAGAATACTTTGTGTGTGGAAAGAAGACAAAAATAATGACTTTATTCAACTGTCTCCACATCACCACGTAATGCCTTTTTTATTATCACATACATAAACAACGTATGTACGCGGATACATTGTTTGTTGTTTATGCTTTTATCTGAACGTAAACCGCATATCGTACATACATTGTTTACATATGTTATACTGTCCAAAATGGTGCTAAGGTGACGTGGAGGAGATGGAACTGTTGAATAAAGTCGTTGTTTTTGTTTTCTTTGCATGCAAAAAGTATTCTCGTAGCTTTTTATAAAATTACTGTTTAACCACAGATGTCACATGGATTATTTTAACGATGCTACGTTTCTGAACCTTTCTTCTAGTAGAATACTTGCGGTCTATGAGAGGGTCAAAGAGCTCTCGTGAAACGTCCCCGAGCCGGGATACGAATTCGGGACGCCTGTAGCACAACGCTGTATGTTGGCACGCAGCCCACGATTGCTGATTTCTAAAAAAGGTTCTGCCATCACAGAAATCTTTTTTTTAGAATATTAAAAGAAAACGGTTATTTTAAATTAACTGTTTACAATCAGGGTTAGGTGCTTCTACACCTTTGTTAATCAGCTATCATTTCACAGTGATTTTAAGAATAAATTATGTATAGGGATTGGGTTTAGTCTATATTTTTGGACCGTAACGTTGGTCAGGGAACATGTCTTCCTTGCAAAATCACGGTAAGCCCCTAGGCTTCAGTAGCTCTTTATCTACTATTGACCCTAAAAGGAATATTCCGGATCAATACAACTTAAGCTCTTTTGAAGGCATCTGTGGCAAGTTGTGATTACTACAATCAATTTTGACCATTCTTTTCCTTTTTTCCTTTGCAGTGCTGCATGTACATTTAAAAACCAAAATAAATGTTCAAAATAAACGATAAATAATTAAATTTTAGTAATACATTCATCTGAAAAGGTGGTTCTATACTATAAAGTTTGTGTAAATTTACGGAGCAAAAAACTTGTTTTTCAAATCTAACTTAAGTGCATTAATAGTAAAGCAAGTTATTATTTCTGCTATTTCAGACAGTTGCAACTACATGACTGTGAGTGAGGGTATTTCCCTTTGCTTTGTGGAAGTAAAGGGCTTTTTAAAAGAGGCTGGATAATCAAGCTGACTTTCCATTAGCATCACTGTGTGTGCCACCCCCACTCAGTCTGAATGAAGAGAATAGAAGAGCGGGAGGAGGACTGGCCCAGTGCTCGGTTACTGCCTCTATTCAGCATCCTGATGGCCCTAGCAGGGTGGATCATTAGTCACACACACAGAGGAAATGTTTCTATTTCTCTGTCGCTCTTCAAAGAGGCTCCGTGGGTGAGGGGTGGGGGAGAGAACAGCTCCCATTAGGGCTGTTCAAATCCATCCTTCTCCAGTGACATGGAGTCGGTTGGCAAGCAAGGGACTGAAAAAAATAAATAAAATCTAATGGCTGTTTAAATGTGCTGGTTACATTTAAATAAGCCCATGACTTTCTTGCCACATTTGATTCTTTTCTCTTTTTATCATTTGTGTTCTTTAAGGTATAAATGGACAGTTGGAAACCATTTCCCATATCTTTTGATAATATATAATCTAAAATAAAAATAAAAATTGTCATATATTATGAAAATTTTAACTTTATTTATTCTGTTCATCAATTTCGCATTTTTTTGCAGTATGTATTTGGTAAGTAATGTGCTAATATTCTGATCCAAACATAGTCCATGCGTTTACACAGCGATCATCTAAACCTGTACAGTCCTAAAGCTTCATCGGCGACACGGCATCATCTGAAAGAGCCTGGCCTGCGTTTCCATGCGCTTGATTGGCTGCTTGTTCTAGTGTGTCTCTAATCCTGGTACTGGATGGTGTATAAATGGGAAGCCTCCAAACGTTTATAGGTTTGAAAGAACATGCAGGGTTTTAACAATGGCTTCAGCCTGGGGACTTAATCTCTATTCTAGAAGCACGCGGCCCATGAATGGCCTGCTCCACAACCAGCCCCTGACAGCTTGGTCTTTCTTGGCGCTGCATAATCTAATTTGCTGCACTTTAGCCTGTCATTTTGCAGCTGCTTATTCCAGTTCACCCTATTCCGGTGTCTGACTTTTGATTGATTTGTGCTTTTGTGATTGACATCTCAATCTCAGAATGGGGATAGTATTTTATTTAGAGGACATTTGTAAATATGAAAGAGCTAAAACCTTAACAGTGCAATCAAATAATCAATCAAATAAGAATAAAAAAAAAGTTTTTTTTTTTTTTTTTTAATCAAGAAATACATTTATACTAGTACTGGGCAATGATTGATCACGATTAATCTCATCCAAAATAAAAGTTTTTGTGTACATTAATATTTGTGAACCTGGACCACAAAACCAATCATGAGTTTAAATTTTTCAAAATTGAGATTTAAACATTATCTGAAAGCTGAATAAATAAGCTTTCTATTAATGTTTGGTGTAAAATCAGACAATATTGGCAGATACAAATATTTGAAAATCTGGAATCTTAAGGCTGATTTATACTTATACATCAAAACTATGCCGTGGAGACTGCAGACTAGCGGTTTGCATGTGTACTGCACGTCGATGTGGACAACGATGCAGAAGTATAAATGAAAACTGATGCACATCCTACGGTGCAGATATATATACAATCGTGCTGCTTAAAGGGATGGTTCACCCAAAAATGAAAATTGTCATTAACTTACCCTCATGTCGTTCCAAACCCGTAAGACCCGTAAGTTCATCTTCGGAACACGGTTTAATTTATTTTTGATTTAGTCCGAGAGCTCTCAGTCCCTCCATTGAAACTGTGTGAACGGTATACTGTCCATGTCCAGAAAGGTAAGAAAAACATCATCAAAGTAGTCCATGTGACCACAGAGGGGCAGTTAGAATTTTTTGAAGCATTGAAAAAACATTTTGGTCCAAAAATAGCAAAAACTACGACTTTATTCAGCATTGTCTTCTCTTCCGTGTTTGTTTTGAGCGCATTCACTGTAGTGTAGTGATGTCCGGTTCGCGAACGAATCACTCAATGTAATCGGATCTTCTTGAAACAGTTCACCAAATCGAACTGAATCGTTTGAAATGGTTCGCGTCTCCAATAAGCATTAATCCACAAATGACTTAAGCTGTTAACTTTTTTAATGTGGCTGACACTCCCTCTGAGTTCAAACAAACCAATATCCC
Source organism: Carassius gibelio (assembly GCF_023724105.1). Classification (NCBI taxonomy): domain Eukaryota; kingdom Metazoa; phylum Chordata; class Actinopteri; order Cypriniformes; family Cyprinidae; genus Carassius; species Carassius gibelio. The sequence goes on from NC_068411.1 coordinate 11,031,373, forward strand.
AGAGAAATTAATTTACTCAAACAGTACACTGACTGAACTGCTGTGAAGAGAGAGAACTGAAGATGAACTGAGAAGAAGAGCTGAGCCAGATAACGAATGACAGATTGACTCGTTCTCGAGTCAAGAACTGGTTGTATCGTTTTTTCGGATCACCAGTAGTTCTTTCGTACAGCTCGATTCAATAAACCGGTTAAAGAAAACGGTTCACCGTTTTTTTCACACTCGGAGTAATAATGACATTGGCGATGATTGCCCTTGATTCAAGCCTTCGGTTTACTTGAGCCAATAAAATTAGCACAGAATCAGTTCAGAATTAATCAAAAGAACCAGTTTGGTTCAGACGCTCTGTGTGTCAATCTGCTTCACACTGAATCACACATGCGCAGAATCATCAGCTCCTCGGTTCTAGAATCGGACGCGTCCGACAGAAACTGTTCTTGACTCGTGAATGAGTCAATGTTTTGTCCGTTATCTGGCTCGGCTTAGTGTTCTCTCTTCACAGCAGTTCAGTCAGTGTACTGTTTGAGTAAATGAATTACTCCGGGATATTGGTTTGTTTTAACTCAGAGGGAGTGTCAGCCACATTATAAAAGTTAACATCTTAAGTAGGGATGCACGATATTGGATTTTGGCCGATATTCGATATGCCGATATTTTCTAAATAATTTTGGCCGATGCCGATACCGATACCGATATATATACAAATATATACTGATATATTTACAAATATATACTGATATATTTAAACTTTAATTTTACTGAAGAGAAATCCATGTATCTCTTCTGTACTGATTCTACCATAAATTTATTATTTTACAAATGTAGACAGACATTCACATCTGAAAAACAGGTCAATTATTTCACTTGGAGAATATCGGTTTGGCTCATCGGCAGAAATATTCATATCGGCCGATACCGATAATGGTCATTTTAAGCTTTTATCGGCCGATACCGATGTTGTGCCGATATTATCGTGCATCCCTAATCTTAAGTCATTTGTGGATTAATGTAAATGCATTAAAGATTTTATTTATGCTAAAGATTTTTTTTTATTCTATAGGTTGAATACCCCCTGACCCTTTGAACTTTAAGTTTGCCTCAGGTTAGGTTATCTGCTCCGCACTAAATGTCATTCTGTCCTACACCCTTTTTTTCTTTTCCTACTCCTTTTAATGGATAAACCCTTGATCCAGGTCATGAGACCAACAAGTCCTTTATTTCCTCTCATTGTTTAATTTATCATTAATCTTTGAAGTGTGACACAAGTGTGGATGTAATGGTGACGAAAAAAGATTCTTCCAAGTTAAGAGGGCACAGCTGAGTTTTGAGCTTTCAGGATCACTTAAATAGATTAAAGTGGAATCCATGAAAGCACTATTTAATTTAGATGTATATTACGATTCTGATTGTTAGATTAGTGGGCAGTTTAGATGTCAGCTGACAAGCAGAGGTAGGGCTGTGTACAAATCGCTATTAAAGCAAATGTTAGAGGTCATTGTACCCAAGATAAACCTTTTATCCATCTTTTGTGTAACATCACAAAGGAAGCCCTCATGCTTGCTTGGATCCTTTCAAATTAAGACATTTTAACTGTTTTTGATCCAGGAGAGATTTTATTTTATTAATTAATATTTAGACTTTCTAGCAATAGTTTTATATCCTTTTTTTTATCCTGTAATTTAAAACTAAATATGTATTAGCCACTGGCTCCTAAAACAGTGTACTAGAAGTTAAATTACTTAAGTTGTTCAGATCCTAATTTAATTGTCACAATAAATTAGGGCTGCACAATATTATAAACATTTTTTTGAAATGGTGACATCTGTTTTTTTTTTTTTTTTTTTTTTTTTTTTTTCGCTATGTACTGCGATGTGTAGAAATATAGTAATGATAATCAGGAGTCTTGAATTGCTCAAAATTTGAGTTAATCTACAATAATTTGGGTGATTTCGTAGGCACATTCATAGAAAATAAACAATAATAAAAAGAATAATTTAAACCCTTAAAAATTACTTTTTGCCTTATTTTGGGTTGTTTAACACAATATTTGACTCACCTTATTCACTATCACTTCAAGGCAAATAAAGGATCTAATGTAATGTTAATAATAAATGTTGCTTACCTTAAAATAAGGGAGATAATTTGTAACTGAAGTGCAGTCTAGAGACCTGCATCTGCGCAGGACGTATTTTTCAGCCCTACTCTCGCGACTCCTACAGAAATGTTATCTCGTACCGCTCATGTCCGCTACATTCATGATTTGTCCAGCTCCCGCCGACAAAAGCCCACATAAAAGTAATGTGTAATAGATTTTTCTTTTAGCACATCAATGAAATTTACATGAAATAGTTCTGTAATATCTCGTAAATTCCACAACATCCCAGTATCCCAAATGCTCCTGATAAGTTATTTATGCTAAGCACCATTCACAAACCACTGTTATTTTCAACAGAAGGCTAAGCATAGACTACTGGTCTCTAGTGGAGGTCTAAACTGGTCCAAAAATTCATACTTCATAAAAACATGCTACACTGAACTGGCCTTGACCTGTCTATTATTTTGAAAGTTGGACCCGGGCCCATGCAAAACCGATAAATGTCGAAAATGTACTACCCGGAACTCTCACGAACCATCGGCTATTTGAAAACTGAAACCAAACCTGGCTGGGAAGACACAGACCTGATTGGACCCAATTGGCACATATTCCACAGCAAATTGCTATTAACAAGTCGATAAACAACTTGCCTAATATAAGAAGCTCTCCCTTGGCTCACCTGACTGTGATGCACACAATCCTCCTTGCCAAGAAAGTTCCATCCATGATATTCCTCTCTTGCCAATTTAAATGCTTAATCCACTCATTATTCCAGCTTCAAAAGTCTGCTTGCTTGTCACGGTGATGGATGACAAATGCGACTTTGCAGTTTTGCATTTTTTGCATCTCGAGTCAACTTGCATAATAATTTAGACATTTGCCTATTTGGATTATAATAACAATTGCTCATCCAGTACCATGGCTACTGACGCTAGCTTTACTTTTTTGCTGTCATCTGTGTGCTCTCTGAGCCGAGTCAGAGCAAAGATTTTAGATATAACAAGAAGTCCGTTCATTCACAATATTATTATAAAAATCAGAGAAACTGTTATTTATTATTTCAAATTATCGACTCACACTTTTCTCATCCTAATTTTACAAGTTGAAAGTTACAAAACAACACACACAGCACTGACATAGTCACTCTGACTCTGATAATGGCCGGGTGTTCTCTGAGTCCAATCAACTCGGGTAGTACACATAATGTTAAACAGACCTGGGAAGTAATAGATTGGGACCCGACCCGGACCTGGCTGACTATTTAAATGTAAACCCATAACCCATATGGATCCCGGATCCTGGATCTCGGGTCCTCCGTGTAGACCTCAAGTCTCTAGTGCCATATAATTGATGATGTGTTTCTTTTTGTGACCAACTATTTCGGTGCTTTTCCTCTCATTCCTCACTCATTTCGCCATGTGTAGCAGAGACTGCATGACAAAACGAAGCAGCAAACGTGTGCTTTTTTTTTTTTTTAAGAACCCTTTATTCCGAATTCATTACTTTATATCAGGCAAATATAGAACCATGTGAGTCCTGCATCGCACCCTCCTGCGATTGTGATGTTGGTGCTGAAACTATGTATCACGCAGCCCTACAATACATTTTTATATATAATATACCGTGACAAGCTAAAGAACATAAACCCTGTTCAAACATGCTGATGGATGGATTGATTGACATTTAGGTCGAGAATCAACCAGCACAGTTCCTCTTACCTTTTAAAGTCTGTTTGCTTTGATGAAAACTGATGAAGGTAGACATTCTAAAGTTGTAATCAACTAAACGGCAAAAACCTTAACAAATCCATAAATCATCACAAAGCTTTTGGTTCTCTTGCTACGGTGTATAAATTGTTGCAGATTTGTATTTATGTCCTTCTGGTAAAGTTAAGTCACAGTATGTGGCTCTGTAGTTGTGCATAGAAACAACAATATTGCACAATCGGCTATTTTGTGCACAGTCATAATGTTGTTTTTTTCTCATTTCTAAGTGAACTGAAATGTCCTCACAAGACTGCATGTGTCTAAGCCCTTTCTTTAAATTTTCTTTCAGCTGAGCATCGAGAAAGCCCAGGCCATTGCTGAACAGGTAGAGCTGAAGGCTAAGGTTGTTCAGTCAGAAGTAAAAACCATCACTCTTCGTCATAAAAAAGCTCTGGAGGAACGTGAGTGTGAGCTGCTCTGGAAGGTGAATGAAAGAACAAACATTAATTAATGGAGTAACAACTACCTTTTGCAAGTCTTTCAGTATGAAAAAAGTCACTTTTTTTGTAACATCAGGAACTCTTTTTCTTTCCTGCACAGGTGGAGAAGATTCGCCAGGTGAAGGCAAAATCACTTTACCTGCAGGTCGAGAAACTACACCAAAATCTCACCAAGCTGGATAGTACTATCTCCACAGTGACGCAGGTTCTAGAAGAGGGTCGTAGCATAGATGTCCTGCTAGCGCGAGAGCACATGCTAAACCAGCTACAGGAGCTTAAATCCCTCCGCTGCATCCTACAGCCCCAAGAAGACGATCGCATCATGTTTACCCCTCCAGACCAGGCTCTTCTGATTGCCATCAAGTCGATGGGCCTCATCAGCAGCGGAGCCTTCGCCACAGCTTCCAAAGCTCATGGTGAAGGTCTCAAGAGAGCGCTGCAAGGAAAGCTAGCTTCCTTTACCGTCGTAGGGTATGATCATGACGGTGAGCCTCGGTTGTCCGGTGGTGATAGCGTCTCAGTTGTGCTTATGAGTCAGGATGGCCATCTGTCCAGCGCAGATGTTTCAGACCACCAAGATGGAACATACACTGTCAGCTATCTACCCAAGAGCGAGGGGGAGCATTTGCTCTCTGTGCTTATATGCAATCAGCACATTGAGGGAAGTCCTTTCAAAGTGATGGTCAAATCTGGTCGCAGTTACGGCGGTGTTGGACTGCCCATTGCATCTTTCGGAGGAGAGGGCGATGGGGACGGGCAGCTGTGTCGACCTTGGGGCATCTGCGTGGATAAGGAGGGCTATGTGGTGGTTGCTGACCGAAGCAACAACCGTGTGCAGATCTTTAAGCCTTGTGGCACATTCCACCACAAGTTTGGCACTTTGGGGTCACGACCAGGCCAGTTTGACCGCCCTGCTGGGGTCGCCTGTGACAGCCAGAGAAGAATCATTGTGGCAGATAAGGACAATCACCGCATCCAGATCTTCACCTTTGAGGGTCAGTTTATCCTCAAGTTTGGTGAGAAGGGAACCAAAAATGGACAGTTCAACTATCCATGGGATGTGGCCGTCAACTCTGAAGGCAAGATCCTGGTTTCTGATACACGCAACCACCGCGTGCAACTCTTTGGACCAGATGGGACTTTCCTCAACAAATACGGATTCGAAGGTGCCCTCTGGAAACATTTTGATTCGCCTCGCGGTGTGGCCTTCAATCAGGAAGGCCACCTCGTTGTCACGGACTTCAACAATCATCGGCTGCTTGTCATCAGGCCGGACTGCCAGTCAGCACGCTTCCTGGGGTCAGAGGGAACCGGAAATGGCCAGTTCTTGCGGCCGCAAGGTGTAGCTGTGGACCAAGAGGATCGCATTATCGTGGCAGACTCCCGCAACCATCGCATTCAGGTGTTCGAACCCAACGGCAACTTTTTATGCAAGTTTGGGACACACGGTAACGGCTTTGGGCAAATGGATCGCCCCTCTGGTATAGCGGTTACTCCAGATGGAATGATCGTGGCTGTGGACTTTGGAAACAACCGAATCCTCATGTTCTGACCTTTTTAAGGTTTGAAATACCAAACTGTAGGCGTGGACAAATAGAAAAGGAGATTTTGCACATCTGTCTGTCAGGAGCAAACGCAGTTTGATTTAGCGAGGTGACGAGCTGTAGGGACTTGATAGTTCTGTATGATTCTCAGTGATCGTGTAACTCCAAATGCTTGCCGTTACAGCACACAGTTTTGGCTGCTGCAATCGGAGAGTGTTTTACTCTTGGTATGTGTCTTCAAATCTTTTTTTTTTCTTCTCAGGGAATTTCTTGCATTCTTGAAATATTTTCTCTCTGTATTACACCTACCTCATATAGCTTATGTATGAATGTACTCGCGTTTGTGCAGAGACCTAGTCCGTGAAGTTTTATAAAGAAACGTCTACCTCAGTGTTTTTTTTGTGTGTGTAAAATGTGAGAAAAAAAAAAAATGAAACAAAATGAAGCAATGTTTGGGTATTTGCACAGTTCGCACAATTTTTTCCTGATTGTTACTCTGTGCACAGAACGCAAGTTATATCCCTGAATGTTTCTCGTAACGATTGATAAAAACAAAGCTGCATGTTTTGGCAGAAACATTAGGATAAGGTTTTGATATATCTTCTGCTATGTTTTCTTTTTTTGAATTTTGTGTACATTTTAAATCAGGCTTAATCTTTTTCTCGTACCTCATTTAAACCTTATACCTCATTTACCGCATTATACCTCTGGGTCCATGAGCCTCATTACATTTACCTCACTTTGTGGTCCTTGAAAAAAAGTGAAAAATATGCAAGCCGTTACCAAAAATGAATGCTGTATAACTGATGAAAGAGACTGATAAATAAGACAAACGACCTGAACTTAGTTATTTAATAAGACCCTCATGATGTAATCAAGAGTTTTGCTCTGACTATGAGAAATATGAGAACATATACCTGTGATTATTTTAAATGATACAAGAGTGAATTGGAGGCTGTTCTTTAAAGAAGATCTTCAGATAGGTTTTATTTTTGGGGAGGGAAAAATTTAAAGAATGTAGACACTAAATGGAATATCTAAGTGTAAAAATGACCTAGCCCTTATTTTTGTGTTTCTATAGTTTAGTTTTCTTTCATATGCAGTATTTAGGCAAGTTAAAGTTGATCGACACAAATGGCAAACAAGGATGTAATCCAATTCCTCTCAGACTAAAGATTTTTTTTTTATTATTAAATATATATTTATAGTGTTCTTTCAGCATTGAGGCCAAGTTCATAAGAGTCTCATTTCAACCAGCTGCATTAGATCACAAGTTTTAGATCAAAAGCTTTTTGTTGTTTTATTGATTACAGCATGGCCTACAGTGCTTCCTGTGCCCGTTTAAGAAAGATCCCCAGGGAGACTATTCACTATATCAGTTTAACATCATTTGAAAATACTTAGAATCAATTGAGCCCAGTTTGAAATGTGGGTAACCACTTTAAAGTGTTGTTTGCTTCTGTGTTCAATTGATTAAAAGAAGAAAAAAAAGGACGCAAAGTATTTGGGAAAAAATTAATATATAAATATAAAGCACTGGTATACAGCGGAACAAAAGCACATGGCTCTCCCATTATAGTCTGCCTAAACTTCTCATTTAAGCTTGTTTATGAGCGACAGGAAAGTGTATCTTACCAATGTTGTGTCGTAACTCAATAAGATTGTTTTTCCTTTCTGGTATTGAGTGGTCCATGAAAATGTGTATGTTCCTGTTCTTGCAAGCACCATGTTTTTGGACATTTTGAAGTGGGTGAGCTTTATACAAACTTCTTTCTGAACGTATGCAGTGCTGCCTTGTTCAAACATATGTGTGGCAGGCCCACTTACAGAACCAGTATTGTAATATTAATCTTTGGGGTTAATTTGCATGTCCAGTTCTGTTTTACACTTTGGTTAATATTTAAAATCTGAAAATTGTGTGAGAGCTGGACGACCTATTGGAAAGTGGTCATGATTATTTGCCCTACCGTTTTCTTGTAGGCTGCAGTTATCTTGTCCTATCATGAGTATTAACGTGCTTGCATGTAGTTACCTGTGCCTTTTGTGATGTTAGATAAATGGGAATTGAATGTCTTTGCCAATGGGTGGCTATAGGAAATGGGCATGTGCCAAAACTGCTTCTGAAACTCACGGATGCGTTGAGCATGGATCTTTTTCTCAGTCTTTTTTCTTTATGTATATTACCTCATTATAAACAAATATTGACTTAAAATTGTGGATCATCAGGCATATTTATGTTGGAGATATGTTAATTATGATAATGTTGCGTTTTATGCATGGTAAGATGGAGAGTAGGCAGTTAGATTTCTGAAAATTGATAGACATCTGTACATTAGATGATAATAGACAAATAAAAGGACCAGCATGGGTGACAGAAACCCGTTTGATGAGTTTATGCAATAATGAAAGATTTGCTGCTTCCACCAACACAGATCTTCCCTGTCATACAGTATTAATATCATATTTGATCTGATGAATATTTGGCTGCAAAGTTTTCTCCCTGAATCCCTGCTCTCTTTGAGAGGAATCTTTAAATGTATATTTTTGCATGCTGTTAAGGTCCTTGTATGCGGGTGGATGTAAAAAAAAAATGGATGTTGGAAAACAAGGAAGGAAAAAAAAAAGTATAATGTACCACAACAAAGGGAGCGTATATAGTTTGTTAGCTTGTGGTGAGTGGTTGACTATATGATTGTATTATTTCTAGATAGCTTTACAGAGTAAGGTACCTCGTTGAGCTCCATTCAGATGCCTTACCACAGATCCTTAGCTTTTGGAATCAAATCAGAACTGGAAAACTGCCAAAGACCCCATTCATATGAAACCTTAGCGTGTGGATGTTTATAAATCTATTTTTTTCTCGTTTGCCCAAAGACTTATACATTTGGCATCGATCATTCTTGTATTTCGTCAAGCTGTCAATGTCTTGACATAAAGGTGAAATGGTCCTAGTACACGTCCCTGGACGTTGGATTTTGTGTGTAACACGAGTTTTTGAGCAGGTGCCCTACAGGACCAAAGATGGAGAAATGTTTGAATCCAGCTCCCACAGTTTACAATGAAAACTGATCTCTAACTCTGTGGTAGTAGGTTTTTTTTTTTTTTTTTTTTTGAGAACGGAGTCAGGCAGCCATTTTGTGGGTTGTGATGACCCAAGTGAGATCAGTACAGAAAAAGCCACTATGTATAACCCCTTTAGAATTGATTTGGACATTTATTAAAAGTGTAAGTTCTACTTTGAGCGACAATTTACTTTTTAGGACTGATACTATATGTCATCTAGATACTATCTGGCTCATTGGACATTGAAGTCAATGTTATCGAACTCGGTGTCTTAGAATTTCAGATCATTGCGAATTTTTCTGTCTTTTTCTTTCTTGTTCCCCCCCCCCTTTTTTTTTCTTTGGACCTCTGGTCTCTAATTGTACGGGTTTTGTCACCATTTCTGGTGTATTCCAGCTTATGACTTCTTCCTTACTGGGGAAAAACAGAAAATGTAAGTTCAGAATTGTGTGGTCATAGACCCTTTTATGATTGTATTATCTTATTAAAAAAAAGAGATGTGTACACACATTAAAACAACTCAGGTAGCTTTGTAGAGATTTGAGATTTGATTAAAATTCAATGTTTGTTTCATACAGTTTGATAGTGAATCCTTTGTTAGTTCCTCATGAGCTTTTGTGTGTTGTTTTGTTGTTAAAAATGCTGTTATTAAATTCCATGGGATCCTTTTCAACCATGTCGCAGTTAATAGTCAGTGAGGGGGTGAACAATTCATAACCTTTACACCTGCATGTCTCAGTTTTGCAGTCTTTACAAAGTCCTAACTTGATTTTATTAATTTAAACCTCACGTAACTAAAGGTATTGTTTTGCGCATATTATGATAAAAGTTTGCGTTCAAAGGCTGCTACAAAATTCATTGCCTTTTGTTGATCAAAAATGCCTTAAAGCTTGGAAATTACGTTTTCAAAAACACTGAGGGCAACAGTCTGTCTCAAAATTAGAATTATAGTGATAATAGACATTTAGACTCCATGTCCCAGCACTGAAATGTGATTTTACATCAATACTTTCCAAAACCCCTGAAGTTGCAGTGCATCTATAAGGCTCGGCTGTGGGACAGGCTAAGCAAAGAGGTGTGAAGAGATTCGAAGTTCTGAGCTGGAATCAGTTTTGCCTTTTAAAATACAACGATTAGGGTAGAATCAAAGTAGCAAATGCTGATTCCAGGTCAGTTATCCTCTCAGGTTGGATTATTTTGGTTTAGGAGCCCTCTAAGAGGTCCACTAGTCTCTCCATCTCTTTCTCGGTGTTTCATTACCCGCACCATCTATCACCCCCTCAACCAAAGCAACAGAACAGTCATTTATTACTTTCTGAATAAGGCTGATGAGACCATATGAAATATGTAGTGGTCTGCAGTCTTGTTCAGTTGTCTTTGTGGACTTTAAACATTTCCTATGCATTTTGTTCTTTTTTTTTTAATGTTTGGTTGTTTACGATTTAAATAAAGTTGTATCTCTTGGATCCTGTGTTTGTGGTGAGTTTTTTTTAAAACTTTATTAAAGTATAAGTAACAACTAAAAACAATCCTAACATCGCCGTTCAGGTCGGGGTTCATATCGTTTCGCTGTAAAGTGATGTCAAGTTAAATGTTAACATTGTTGGTATTTCAAGAGGAACACTTGCTGAACTGAAGCAGCTTATGTTAACTCGACTGGCCAAATATCTATTCTATTATATGCATTTTTATTCAAGTAGGCTGCTACACAATTTGTAATGTAAATCAGTGAGGTCTTTACAACAATCAAAATTTTATCTTTTTGGTCAAACAAATAATCGCATTTTGATGCTGCTGGGGGTCATGTTTAAAATATGAATATATTGATATACACTACCCTCTCAAAATAAGACCACAAATATACCCGGAATTTATATTGCTAGAACTCAAAATAGCTTGAATTAGTACTTCCATCGCTGAAAGTCTGGACACAAAGGGCAAATGGGATCGTTTACCCATAAAATGAAAATTCTGTCATTGATTACTTACCCTCATGTCATCCCAAACCTGTAAGATCTTCAGAACACAAATTAAGATATTTTATTTGCATTTCGAGAGCTCTTGGACCCTCCCATAGACAGCAAGGATTTATTTGTGATCAAGGCTCAGAAACGTAGCAAGGAGATTGATAAAATAATCCATGTGACATCAGTGGTCAACTGAGATGTTATAAAGCTACGAAAATACTTTTTGTGCGCAAAAATAGTGGAACATTTCCGCTAAGTATCCGAAAGATTTCAAAAATGTTCCGAAATTTACTGAAAAATTTCCACCTTTTTGCAACCCTGACAGCCAGTGCAAGTTTTCTGAAAACTTCTTGTTGGTAAGTTGTTTTAAAACCCCAAAATGAACTGTAAATAAACTTCAAAATGATTTTGTACAATATAGACACTCATTTGTTTTAGTTTTTTCTACATGCAATGAACTACCACCTTGTGACCATTAATTAACATTCTATCAAGTACATATGCGTGTAGTATGAATTCAGTATGAATATACAATACAATATCCACGGATTACTTTTTTTTTTTTTTTTTTTTTTTTCATCAAACTAGTTTAGCGCAAACCCAGCCCTACTGCCAATTTCATTGGTCAACCTAATTAAGCAGCTATCTATTAAGAAGAGGTCAAATTTTATGTATTATTCAGTTCAGATTAATGGTTCGTATTTGTTACAGCATTTAAGCACTGTGATTGATGTGACCAATTAAATATTTCCATTCGGTTGCAGGGCAGGATTTGCATTTTAACTGGTTTGGGGGGAAGAAGAAACCATGCAATCGACAGGGTCAGTTGCAATTCCTAGCCATTTACAAATCTTCTCCCAATGCCTTATGGATATGATGTTGAAAATCTCTGGAATTAGTTGCCCATCTGGGACTTTTGAATGAATACTGGGAATTTGAACATACTTATCTCACTTACTACTTTTATATAAAGAGTAATAAATCCTGATTTTGCTCCTCATAGCTACAGTAACTGCAAGTAAACCTTCTAGAAATGTTTGTGTCCTCCAGCACGTGATTGATGTAAGCCACCTCAGGATTCTGTATAAGCTCATTTGACGACTGAAGGGAGGCATTTGAGCCCATCTCTGAGATCCGTAGATTTTATTTGTTTACCTTAATGAGAGGCTACAAGAAAAAAAGATCTTTCATCTGATGAGTGCTTAAAGACAAGGTTATGGTAACTGTTCCTTAAAGCACTCTGTGAAATATGTCATCCTGTTTAAAGAGTACTATCACAAGGAGTCTTTGTTTTGGCTAAATTACCTAACAAAAGCCTCTTAAGGCCACCAATGCTGTTTAAGGAATGGGCGTCTCTGCATACCAACAGGTCAAAGGTCAGAGCAGGGCGGGGTGTAGCCCAGAAGGTCAGCTTGTGCCTGCAGGAAAATGTTTGTTGTCTGGCAGATGGGACCGAGCTGGGTGTAAATGGTGATAAGAAGTGGTTATACTGGACTGGAATGTTTAGTTCAAAGACAAAATCATTCGCAGTTTGTTTGGGAGTCCATTCCAGTTTGTATGTTTAATCAAGTCTGATATTTGTTTGATAAACTACATTCTGGCAGCATTTAACGAGTAAAATGGTTTACAGATTGAAGTGAACCATTCCTTTTGTCGGCCACAAACCAGGGTTAATCAACAAACATCTGCCTATGGCAGGGGTTCCCAAACGGTTTTGTCAGCCAACCCCCTGAGATTTTAATCTCAATTTATCAACGCATTTGCTGTTGTCTTATATTTTGTTTACTAACATGTCATGTGACCTAACCGACATATTACATTCCTTTGAACTGTTATATAACATTTCATTCATCATTTCATATGAAAATGCCTCAGTAACCCTTTAGTATTGGGGGCCAATTCTCATTAACCAGTTGCTTATTAGCATGCATATCATTTACATATTAGCTGTTTATTAGTACTTCTAAAGCACATAATTCATATGAAACCACCACCTTGTAAAGTAGTTACATTAACCAATTTATTTATCAGGTTTGAAATTTGGCTGTTCCCCATTTGCATGTTCCATTTCATGTATTTATTTGCTTCTCAACAACTAGATGAAACCCAAGCCTAGGGCGTCAGTGTTTTTTTAGGACAGCGAGGGTTGCCACACCCACAGCTCAGATGCACGCTTCACATCTATATCATTCATCCTCAGCTGATCCCAGGGGGTCGCCCACCAACAAAATCCCAATTTAACCTTAATGGATGAAAAAGCATGGCTATGAATAAAAACACTTGCTCAGCTGTATATATTCTAATAAACCAACAGCTGGCCTCTGGAATTTGCCTGCATTGGCATAGTATTGTTTACTTGTACACATGATTCAAGAAAAAAAAAAGGATTTTACAAACATGACAGGCCTCTTGGGGGACAAGAGCTGCATTTAGAACTAGCGTCAGATGGCTTAAAAAAAGAGCTTTTTTTTTCTCCAAGGCATCACTGACAGGACGTCAGATCGGTGCAACAATGGGGAGAGATGTGGGTGGAAAAAGAGTGGGTGTGGGGGCAGAGGGATTTAGCATAAGAAAGGTGATGGGCCACCCCTCAGGAGTAAGGGCAAAAAGAGGAGAGACCACACATGAAAGAAAGCCGACATCTGTCCACCCACGCCAGAGACGGGCCTTCACAAATCAGGACATTTATTGGAGTCTTATGCACCAGTAGAGAAGAAATCAAGTTATACAACTGAGAGATTTAAAAGCTACATTTTTAAAACTTTTTCTGCCACAACTGATGTCAGAGACAAGTGTCCATGATTGTATGCAAATTAGATCTACACAGTGACCTTTGGTCCATTTATTTTTGACAACCACATGATCTCTCTCATCACGATAGAAGGGCTCCATGCAGATTTCCAATCTTACTTTCCAGAAATAATTTACTCATCATCTGTATAATTTCATATATGGCAGTGTGTCACTTGACCGCATAAATGTCACACCACTAATACGTGTAAATAAAATTTATTTATAATTTCATGGACCCCAAAACACAGACTGCGACAGACAACCGTTTCTTGCTGGTTTTCTTCCGTCCATCATGAGTTGCTGCAGCCTCATAAATAACATTTAAAAAAAAATGTGTCTGTGCATGTTTCTGGGGGTTCGAATAAGTGGAATCACTTGCGCTGCACTTGTGTAAAGGAGGAGGGGGTCTGTATGGGCTGTACCGGCTGGGATGACTGGAAGGGAAGTGGTTTCTTACAGAGGTCAGGGGAGGAGGCGGGCCTGACAGACGGGAGGAGCTGGTTCCTTTTGATGATCTGTAGCGCCAGCTGTGTGTTTCCTGCCGAAGCAACAATCACGATTTTAAACGATTACTCAAAAAATACATCGGGTCTGAAGTGTTAATTGATTCCAGGTGAGGAAAGGTGACTGGCCAAATAAAAAAAATATATAGCATCATTTCCCAGCAGTCACTGTGTAATTACAGTCTCTGTGCGTGACTCACCATTCTGCAGTTCTAAGTAGACACCCAGTAAAATGGCTTCTGGAGGAATCTCCTTAGTGTTCACCATTGAAGCAGCCTTGGAAATCAGAAACAAATGTTTGAAAGATTGTTAAAGCACTGTATCTATCTGATGTCCAGAGAAAATAATAGTTATTTATATTTATTTATGCATTTAGTAACAGGGCCGTTAAATTGGACAGCTTCACATGAGAGGAATGTTTACCTGATGGAGGCACTTGCGGGCTTTCTCGTACTCGCTCCTCAAGCAATACGCACTGCCCAGATTGAAGAGCATTGTGGCCCGGGCAGAACTCACTGAGCTGGGGTAACACAAAGGCGTCTGCTTCCCTGCTGCAACACAAACCCAAATTAACTACAGAAATATCCAATGAATAAGACTACACATTGTCTGCCTAAACTTATCTCTGCTTTAATTGTGGATGATTTATCAGGGCATGTTATTGTTAAGAAATATTATACAGACATATAAAATCATCTTTATAAGAATAACATGTAAAAAAAAATTTAAAAACAAATATAAACTCAAAATCTATGAATACCAGTATTTTTTTAATCTTACTGCACGTTAGTTGCATCACATTGCTTCATCAAATGTTAATATTTTTACTAAATTGCTTCACAGATTCTCTCTCTCTCTGTGTGTGTGTGTGTGTGTATAGATATATATATATATATAAACAGAAATAGTTATCATTTTAATAGAAATAATAATAAAAGATTGTCAAAGTAAAAGATAATCTTAGAAATACCTTATAATGCATTGTACAATCTCATGAACAATTGTAACAACAGTTAATATATTATAACACATCAATTCACTGTTACACTGTTCATTTTAAATTAGGTTATAATTATTTACGACAAGATATAACAAATTGCAATGCACATCATGAATAATAATGCAATATACCCTTTTAATAACCCTTTATAATGCATAACATTAAGGCTTGCTTTATGTAAATTGTTAAAATATCAAAATGAATTTTAAATCTGAATTGTTCAGGCATGTTTATCATAGAAGAGGAATTAACTTGTTAAAATAAATGAATCCATCCATCCACCTAAGAAATACATTTAAAATATTATAATGATAATAATGCTAATTTAAACTTACAGGACTCCACGGGCTCCAGATCTGCTTTATCAGAAGCTGTCAATAACAGCACAGACATGTGTTAATAATCGCAGATCATGCCCTTCGACACCTGTATGTTTTGTTTATGAATGCGTTCTCATACCTTGCTCTTGTTCGCTGGACGTCACCCCTAAGGAGACGTCAGTAACGTTCTCCGGGTTGAGATGTGCGATGGCATCAGAAATTCTGTCCAGAGAGATCAGGGCTTCAGCTGCATATAGATGACCCAGGAACCTGAGAACACAAGAACCAAACAAACCATCAAAAATTGAACCGAGTACATTATTTAAAGACACATCCCATGACAAAGACTAAAGCTAAACTATCTGCATTACACTGTGTAATGCCCACTTAGTCTCAGCTTCATCTCTGTCTGGGAAATATAACTTAACCAAACCAAACCATTTACAGTAAGCATCACAAATTAGAATTCCAGGACATTTACAAAATAGCATTTGCTACAAAAAATAAATAAAATAATAATAAGGTAACTTTTTTTCTTGTTTTTTTCCCCCAAGGACAAATGAGAGTGGTCAGGGATAGGTACGATTTTTTGTTTAACAGGTTGAACCAAGTGTTAAGCATCCCATCAATCAGGGTTGGCCATTTTAGGAGGGCAAATATTTGCAGAATGTTGTGAGTGTTGTAAGTGCAGGGCCCATAAAACAAATAAATCATCCAGAAACAGAGAGCCTGACTCACTTGAGGGATCCTGAAAGCTTTGTCTGATGCAGGAGCTTTTCTGCATGGTTAAGAGCCATTAAGTTGTCCCCAAGAGCAAGAGCCACATACGCACTGCAGGCTAGAATTGAGCACCTGTGAGGAAAGAGAGACCAAAGAGAAGCATGCTGATGAAATCGTTTTCAACACAAGGACAAAACTGTTTTATGGTTTTAAGGTGACTTGAGAGAAGATGAAAAAAAAAAAAGAAGAATAGAGAAACACTTTGTAGGAATCAGTGTACAGCAGACATAACAAACCAACGTAAAGAAAATCTGTCAAGTGCCTCACAAATTCCAAAATCATTAAGAGATGAGAGTTCAGTAAAACACCTTCAGAGGTACCGTATTTTCCGGACTATAAGTCACACTTTTTTTATAGTTTGGCTGGTCCTGCGACTTATAGGTGCGATTTATTTCTCAAAATTAACTTTACATGAACTGAGAGAAATGAACCAAGAGACAACATTACCGTCTACAGCCTCTAGAGGGCACTCTATGCTGCCAGAGATGCTGCTCAGTGCTCCTGTAGTCTACACTGAAGACATAGAGCGCCCTCTCGCAGCTGTAGACGGTAATGTTTTCTCTTGGTTCTTGGCTCTAAAAAAAATGCGACTAGTAGTCAGTCCAGTGCGACTTATATATGTTTTTTTCCTCGTCATGACACATTTTTGGACTGATGCAACTTATACTCAGGTGCGACTTATAGTCCGAAAAATACGGTAGAGAGGGTATTGGTGTTTGTTTTTAAAATAAAATGTAATGAATACTTTTTTTTTAACCTGCACAAATCAAATTAATAGTGTCCATACAGAACACACCCATACAATCTCAAAATAATTTATCTATCTCGCATTCTTCTACTTACAGTATTTTCCAGAATTTTTTCATATCAGAAACATGCTGTGAGTTACATAGCATGGAAAAGGAAACTAACGCGATTATTTGATGAATTTTGTGATTTTGATTTTAAATCACGATTTTGACACACACAGACATGCTTTACAGTCATAAATGCATTCAGTATGAATTTGAAACATTTTCAAAAGAAAACCAATTAGAGCTTTATCAAAAAGTTGTAACATGTCTCTAGAACAGACTTAAGTCAAAATAATCACTAAGATGTCAAGCAAAATGTCTAGACATATAGCAAATAAATAAATATATATATATTTTTTTTTTGCCATGCATTGGTCATAGAGCTCATTGTAGCGGTGCCTCAGGTGTTGAAATAGATTTGTTATACATTATACAGGTTCACACATACTCTGAAGTGTGTATACAGTATGTGTACGTGGTGCAGAAGCAGCAGCGAGAGCGCATTAATGTAACACAAAAGCACAAAAACGTAATGCGCAAGTGCAAATTTCTCCGCTTGCACATGGATTTCCTTTTCTTTGTCACAAAACCAGACATGCGTGCTCAGATACATGCTGCTCTGGCCAGCAGAGAGTGCGCACACTTAAAACGTGTCTCCTCTCACTTAAACTGAGTCCGGTGCACTCACAACTCTCTCTATGCTCATGTGCTAGATATTCATTCTTTTCACATGTTTCTATTTCTAGCCTTTACCGCGTGCAGTGTGAACGCTCTGATCCGTTAACATGGGCTTGGAAAAAAGATGAGTCACAGACAGAGTGTGAACCTGGAGTTACGTAGGTATATGCCCAGTCTGTTCTGTTCTCACGCTAGGCGCGTTGCATTCTGATTGGATCGGATAGCAAAGGTCAGGGCCACGGAAAATCGTACTATGAAGCAATTTCGATTAGTCGCACAGCCCTAATTCAAATTGCCACATACTTAAGAAGTTTTATTCAGTATATACACTGAAGCATGCCAATATCCCAATATGATATAATCTAGTAAATTGCAGAGTTTACCTGGTGGCTTTTTTGATTCCGTCCCATTTGGTCACTTTAACTAAATCCAGCAACAATGTATTACATTTTTACATTTTGACTAACAGCTGTGCTATCTTGTCAGGAAATATTTTTGAATTAAGTCTCAAGGGCAATCTTTGTTTGCTGAGCTTTAAACCATTATTCTTGCAGAATGAGTTCAGACGAGTTTTATTTTTCATAAGTCCTTTCGTTTGCAATTTGTCTCGCTGATTTGAACAGGCCAAAACAACCGCATTAAAACTTACTTCAAAAAAAAAAAAAAAAAAATGTTGAATATAATCCCTGCCCAGATTCCAAAATGTTAAGCTTTGTTACAAATAGCACAGAAGAGGGTAAGAGAGGGTAAAGGAAAAGACGGGAAACTCTCTGAGTGACTGCCTGTGACACAATAGCCTGCAGCATTCCAGGAAGAGCTCTTTGAGAAACTGTGCTTGGGCTTGTAAATGTGTCAGTGTATCAGTGTGTCAGTGCAGGGTCAACACAATCCACACACTACACCCCTTCCCTTCACAGGGAACCACATCCGGCCAGCCCTCCGGAGCAGACTGTCCCGCTGGATCAAAGATGGGGGGAAGGGGAGAGGAGTGGGATTGAGGTGGGGTAGAAAGTCTAATCAATTCCTGAGGCAAAAGTAACACGAGGGTGAATGAAGTGGACGCATAAAATAAGAGAGATGTAAGTTAGCCCAAAGAAGGGTTATTCACAATTATATGTCTAACAGAGACTGTATGTGTTAAAATAATGGAGGTTAACAATTGATACATTTTATGTTGTTAATAATGGATTTAGCCAAGAACATTTGCCATATCGATATTTAGCATACAGTAGTACCAAATTTAGCAAATGTAATTCTAAACCATTATATGCATATTTGTAAAGGAAATTTAAAAGTGGTACTGGTTCATACATGCTGGCTGTTTAGAATAACAATACCATCTGTGGCTAAATTTGAGCAGAATACTGCACAAGGCTCTTCTTGACCAGGGTGATGATTAAACCGCAAGACTTATCAGCTTTCATTTATTCTTGGCTCATAATTAATACTGCAAAAGTGAAGATGCTACTACAAATAAACGTAGCAGTTTATAAAAAAATGTACATGCTGAGGTCATGTGAAAAATGTAGCATGTTACAGCTTGAAACGTATTGTATATTGCTTTC
The DNA here is from genome assembly GCF_023724105.1 of Carassius gibelio. Taxonomy (NCBI): domain Eukaryota; kingdom Metazoa; phylum Chordata; class Actinopteri; order Cypriniformes; family Cyprinidae; genus Carassius; species Carassius gibelio. The sequence goes on from NC_068411.1 coordinate 11,050,681, forward strand.
TGCTTTAAATACTATTTTTAGTACATAATAATTACTAAACACGTTTCTCATTAGCCGCCTGTATTAAAAAAAAACAAAAGGATTCCCCTTTCTGAGCTGGCAAGTGCCCTCTTGAGGACGACGACGTGTCTCACATAGGAAACAGGAATCTCTTTTTACAGCATACTGGCTAACAGACTTTGCCATACTGACTCAAATCAAATGTGTTAAAGTCATTCAAATCTTCTTCAGCTCATCTTTATTATGTGTGAGGAATTAATTCCAGAAAAGTCTCCTGTGACCTCACCTGAGATTCTCCACCTCTTGCTTCCTCAAGGGCGATGAGGGGGCAGCAGGAATGAACTTGTCTCCCTCTTGAGTCTTCCCACTGTCAGTCAAAGAACAATTCAAACATCAATTCAAAAATCAGCATAAAAGGGTTGAAAGAGTGTTCTTTAATGTACTGTATTCGATCTAGTTTGGGATCTGTTATTGCCAGCACTGGTGGTTCATGCATGTTTATCCGTGTACCTGCAGGCATCGCTGGTCTCACTGCCACTTTCTGTGCTGCCTGACAGACTGCAGCTCTTAGAGACATTGTCAGGTTTGCTGTCGTGCTGTTGGTGCTCTGGGAGCAGGAGCAAAGCATTACGCAGACAGATCGCTGCAAACTCCATACTGGCCACTGGGATTGCTGCAGACTGGCCCTCACTGCACACAAACACATGTGTGTTTATCCATTTTAGCATGCAAAGGGCATCAGACAGACTTTATAAGATTACTGAAACCTAAAAGGCAAGACACTGCTCTCTCAGAAATCACTTAAGGATTTAAAATGCTACTTCTGGGGAGAAAGGCAACAGGATGACACCTTCTGGAGACACTGTGACATTACAATATTTTCAGCCATTGGAAATCTAGTTCCACTGCTCCAATCAACCTCACACAGCTACTTTTCTAACATCATTATACTACACTAGCAAACGTCAAGACCCATTAGATGGAATCACGCTTCCTCACCTGTAAATGGTGTTTTGCGTGGACTGTGATGCTAAAACGATCTTGCGATGATAGCCCTGCCCAACAACAGCCTGCACAATCCCCTTTTTACTGGGCAAACCTTTTGTTTCCTGCTCCGAGCTCTGAAGGAAACAAAAAAGGTCATAAATAAATGCATCACCAACGGAAATAATGGAAAAACTGTTTGCCGATTTTATACTTTGGTGTCATTTAGGCATTTTATGGGAACAGGCCTTTGAACATAACAAAACAAATACACACTCGTCCAAATGTCCGGGGTCAGTAAGATTTTTAAACGTTTTTGAAAGAAGTCTCTTACCAAGAAATATAAGTGTCTTAAACTCACCAAGACTGTATTCATTTGATCAAAATCCCAAACAAGTGATACTTTGGAATATGTTTTTATTCCAATAATCCTTCAGAAATCATTCTTAGCTGATTAAATGCTTAAGTAATATTCCTTATTATCATTGTTAAAAACAGTTGTGCTGCGTAAAAATTATTTTTTGAAACCATCATACATTTTTCCCCTCAGGATTCTGTGATGTGATTCTTTTAATGTGTCCTTCCTCACTTAGTAACTAACTAAATAATACATTTTCTTATTTAAAAAAATCTTCCTGACCCCAGTCTTTTGAACGGCAGTGTAAGTGTTCAAACTGTTTGAGTACGCCAATTTTTTCCAAGCGTCTTTCATTCTAAATTTGAATTACACATGTGGGTTAACGTCTGTACCCCTTTATTAGCTGTGATGCAGCATTCTGCGAGCCTGAGCCAGAGTCGAGGGTTGGAGTGATACACCTGCACCGCCTCCATCAGACACTCAAACGCTGCCAGCGGTCGACCGATATGAAGTAACTGAATCCCACAGTTATACAGCAGCTCATAGCGCTTATTAGCTAGCAGGGCACACATGGGGATGCCTGTGAACTTCTTAGCTGCTGTAAGGAAAAAAAAGGCAATAAAACACTTAATTTACAAGGCTGCTAAATATTCATAAATCACAAAAGTTTCAAGAATCTGCTTATAATCTATTATCACACTGAGAAGTATGATATCCCCGATTCTGCTGTATGATCTGGCATGGAAAAGGTCCTTGTTTCTCTTACCCTGCCCATTACTGCCATCACCAAGCTGGGCGCATATGTGGTCATTTTCTTGAAGTGCTTTTTTAAAGTAAAAAAGACCCAGGTTGTGCTTCCCCATGGCAAAATGGATACAACCGAGATTATTCCAGAACATACATCTCACGCATTCACCTTTAAGTGGAGAAAAAAAGACAAACCTGAGTAAATATATTCCAGGAAAAAGGAAAGCTTGATTTTTAATTATTAACAAAACATTTGAGCCTATGGACATTTCTAAGGTGTATTTTGCATGCTTAGTAACATTTCCTGGAATCAAAAATATAAATGATTATAGTGTAGAAATCTCACATGAAACCAAAACAAAAAAAAGTGCTCAGATTGGAACGGAAGATGGAACAGTGTACCTGTTTTCAAGGGTCCTGGGTGCTCTGCGATATTTGAACTGTTGAGGAGTTTCACAGCTTTACGATAATTTCCCCTCAAATACTCAAAATTACTCTTCAGGAAGAGTGAGGGTGCAGACTGAGGGAGAGATGTGTAAATATAGTCAGCCAAAAAAAGAATTCAAGTGCCCCTAATATGGATTTTTGTTTAAATCTGAAAGTGCACCGAGTATAAAGTTATTGTCCCTCAAAAGAAAGAGAGTCGACTCTGAATCATTGAAATGAGTCATTTTTAAAATGTATCCCAAGCCGTTTCATGTTGACCATAACATGAAACATTAGCATATTGCCGGCCCACTTGTTGCCCGCGCAGATCTGGGAAAACTTGACCATCGACGGTCGATTTTCACATTGGTCTGAAAGAAAATGCTAATTCATTCTTTGCAACTAGGTGCCGCTTTTGTGAGCACTGTGCTCACAAACGCTGCTCTATCAGGCATTACATGCATGATGACATGAAAATGAAATCGACCACTCACCACCGATTAGCGTCAAGTAAATAAGGGGTTCGGAAAAATGAATCAATGAGTGAATCGTTTGGGAGTCGGTGAGCAAATAACGTACAAATAAATGCATTAAAAGACAATGAAAGTGTTTTTTGACCTTGCACGCATGTCAACCTGTTGTTGGGGACTCCTAAAACCAAAATATGAACCTTTTATCACCCATAATAGAGGCACTTTAAATAACAAGTGTATTACATGAGCAGGCATACCTGACAAACATTTATAGTACATGCAAATCTACTCACATTTCCAGATGTGTTCATCACAGATTTGATTTCCCGTTTACAGGCCTTCAATGACTTCATCTGGATATAGGCTCGTACTTTATACTGCACACACACACACACACACACAAATATATATATCCCAAATAGCTAAATTTTTGACAAAATGTAACAAAATGTTGTTGTTCTTGGTTGCTAGCCGATCAGCATACATTGAATCATTTTAGATTCAGATTTCGCTTTCTGAAGATACAGAACTAATAAACAGTCCCAGAACAAGTTTAACATACATTATGCTCACTGCTCTCACCTGGTGCATCTTTGATTTAGCGGCCTCGATCAAAGCTGTGAACTCTGCTTTCATAGCAGTAGACTCCTTGTTTGTGCTGCTGGTGCTCTGTAAATGACACATGATCCAAAAAGTCAAGGAAACAGAATCTGGAGCAACAACTCAATTTATCATCTCACAAAACTGGCATATTAACCCATTCTTTGCTTTCTAGAGCATGGCCTGGTAGCTAAATTTGACAAACACTGACTTACAAGTGCTTTCTATCACTTTGGCAGACCACTATATAATATTGATGTACAATTCTGTTCAAAAACGTTTTTTCAAAAACGAGCGCTAAAATATAAAATAAAATATTACCCGTAATAAATAAATAATTAAAAATCTTACTGACCCCAAACTATTGAAAAGTAGTAAATTTGGCACAATACATAACATTCTCATGTTAGATAATGCTAATATATACATATATATGTATATATATGGATAGATAGATAGATTAGATAGATAGATAGCTAGAGATATATATCAACTATATATTAGGGCCGGGAATTGATTAAAAAAATTAATCTAATTAATTAGAGGCTTTGTAATTAATTAATCGAAATTAATCGCATTTTAATCGCAGATAAATATTTGACCTGAGAACAGTGAGAAGTAATTTTTTTTCACATGGATTTATAGTATACCATTGAATAATGACTGAATACATAAGCTTAAGCAACAAAATATTGTTTATTTTTGTTCAACCAAGTCTAGCAGACCAGTGCAATTTTTGCCATGAAGTGTAGCAATAGCATATTTAGAAACAATTTAGAAATAGTACATTTCAGAAATTCAGGTAGCTTATAGGTGCTGGAACCTTCTGGAAACTGTTTTTTTTTTTTTTAAGTAAAACACAATACTGTCAATTACATTCAGAACATTAGAAACACTGACTATTTAGAAAACATCTCTCTGTTGCTTCAGAGGCCATAACATACTAAGTCCAACTCTCAATAACCTTGGCCAAAACAATAAAGAGTTCAACATAAACTGTTGCACCAACAAAATAATACATAGTTCAACATAAAGTGTAAAGTCCACGCTAGCTGCTATATGTTTTGCGTTTAGGTGATACTTGAGGCTCGATGTGCTGCTGCGGTGATATGCGAACGCTAGTTGGTGCTCCAGTATAATCGGTCCGCCGAAACTCATCCAGTGAGAAACGTTCCGCGGTGCAAAAATGAGTTATTAAAAATGCGGGAATTTTTTTTCTGTAATTAATTAATCTTAGTTAACGCGTTAAAGTCCCGGCCCTACTATATATATAAAAAAAATTTAAGAAGATAACAATGACGGATAAAAATACAGTGATTTTGCCATGGTTAAACTGCACTTTGCGCAAGTTTTTATTACAGATTTAATTACACCTGTAACAACACTGTAACAAAGATTTGTAGTGAGAACAAGTGAGACAGGGTAAAACAATCAAAAATAAAAACAGTTCAGAAGAGCCAAATATCTCTGACCTCTCCTTTGCCGTTTTTGCTGTTCCCATCCTTCACAGCGAGCTTCTCCAGCACAGCCAACAGGTGCAGGGCCTTCTCTGGCTGGAAGGTGAGCAGGTATAGATCCACCAACAAGAAACACACGGCCTGAGCAAACTTTTCTTCTAGGACAGAGAAACCCATCAAGCCATGCCACACTATTGCACCAGACCAGTTCAAACATTCTTTTGGTGCTAGTCCAGGTGCAGATAAAATTTAAAATAAAATAAAAACTGCTGTTCAACACTATGCAAGAACTTTTCATTTGCATCCTGAAACATACCAAAAGGTTCAAGGAACTGGTAGAGCTTCTCCCCGATGGATATAGCTTCTGAATACTGTCGCAGGTGGTAATAAATCACCGCTTGATTGTAGTAGAGGATACTGTTCTCAACATCGTCCAAACCATCAATATCATCCACAGCTGTGTGCATCTGCAAACAACGATCAATCAGCATCAGTACTCTAATGACAAGGCTTATAATAATGAAAAAGATGCAATATGTAATATCAAACCTGATTCTTCAAGGTCATTAACGTCTGCTTCAGGGTGCTAGTTGTTGTCTGCCCACTTTTATAAAAATCAGTAATCGCTTTATTCATGGTTATCTTGTAGTCCTCTTTGTTAAGCTCCTGGAGGCTGTCGAGCTGTTTCAGGGACTCGTCATAGCTTCCAGCCTAAAGAAAAACATCACGTTATATCATCAACAATGACCTCCGGAAACAACTATGGATAACAATCACCGGCTCAGATTATAGTTATTTACCTTAAAAGCCTCAAAAGCACTGGATGCCATCTCCTTCTCCTGATCTGAGACCCCAGGGGAGGAAATGCTGTCATGTTTCATGTCACCAACTTGATCTTGAGAAGGAACAGATGTAGTTAAGTGACAGATGCGTGACTCAAATCATGCAGTACCTACTGACAGCATTAACCACCATATATGACTGGAAACTACACCTTCAACAGATTTAGCTCAACTTTTATAGCAAATATACTTTATACTTTAACCTCTGTGGTTGTAGCTAAAAATAAAATGAATTCAATAACCTAGGCTAAATGTAAGAAGAAGAAGAAAAAAACGGAAATGTGAATGTTTGAAAGCATTCCTTGTAGCATTAATAAATGACACAAACCTAATTGACAATGTATTGCATGTACAATCATCATTAGGCCAGTTCATTCATCGCAGTTAGCGATCTATTTGCGTCTATTTACTTATTATTGCTCAAACTGCACATTTTTTACCTAATAAGATACATGTATACGAACATAACTACTAATTACGTATTTGTTGGTGTAAAATCTTCTGTTTACAGTCTCGGTAGCGCTCAATAACAGCTGCAGTGTTTATCAGACTGACTGAATATTACAAACTCTGCTCACCTGAGCCTGTTTCAGCCATCCCTTCAAATGTATGGACGTTAATTTACTTTTACAAGAGATAAAGATGTAAGTTAATTCCACTATTTGAATATCCAGAGAGAAAAGTAGAAGGTGTGTCTCTCCACTGCAGATTCAGAAGTCCGCCATGAATATTACCCACAACTGCCGCGCGAGTGTTTTTTTTAAACTAGTATTTATGCGTGCGATCGCCCCCGAGCGGTTTGGAGGATGAACCGCAGCTGGTTGCTGCTTAAGGCTTGCTCAACGAATAACCTTTTCTATGGCAAATAAATGAAAGAATGCTGGTTGAACCAAATCAAGAGTTTATATTGTTTCAGAAATCTATTAAATGTTTTATTGCTAAAAAAATATTAATAATAATAATAAAAAAAAAACACCTTTGCACTGAGTCTACCTCAATCAGAGACTGAGATATCAAGTAAGGAATCTTGGTGTGATTCTGGAGACAGACCTCAGTTTCAGTAGTCATGTCAAAGCAGTAACTAAATCAGCATACTATCATCTCAAAAACATTGCAAGAATTAGATGTTTTGTTTCCAGCCAAGACTTGGAGAAACTTGTTCATGCCTTTATCACCAGCAGAGTGGACTATTGTAAAGGTCTCCTCACTGGCCTGCCCAAAAAGACAATTAGACAGCTGCAGCTCATCCAGAACGCTGCTGCCAGGATTCTGACTAGAACCAGAAAATCTGAGCATATCACACCAGTCCTCAGGTCCTTACATGGGCTTCCAGTTACATTTATGATTAATTTTAAAGCACTTTTAATCATATATACAGTAAGTCGCTAAATGACCTAGGAACGAAATATATTGCAGATATGCTCACTGAAACACACAGACCACTCAGATCATTAGGATCGAGTCAGTTAGAAATACCAAGGGTTCACACAAAACAAGGGGAGTCCTCCTTTAGTTACTATGCCGCCCGCACATGGAATCAGTTTCCAGAAGAGATCAGATGTGCTAAAACACTAGTCACATTTAAATCTAGAATACGTTAACCAACCAGTTGATGGACCTATATGAGGGAAAAAAAAGTATGTAGCCTACTTTGTACAAAAGTGAAAGTGAAAGTGAAAGTGACGTGACATACAGACATACAGTATGGTGACCCATACTCAGAATTCGTGCTCTGCATTTAACCCATCCAAAGTTCACACACACAGCAGTAAAAATATAATTATTACAGTGGAAAAAAATGTAGAGGGATCAAGTTTGAAGCTAAAAGCCAGGTTGGCCATCAAAATAAGTAATCACTGCTGCACTCATCAGCTGGAAAGAATTGCTCTGAAAGTCATTTCAACCAAGGTCTCGTTATTATGCATCCCACCATGCAAAAACTAATTTTAAGTAGGTAGCACCGCAACTATTACAACTTTAATCAAGTATTTGAGTTTGGCCTCATCATATACCTACATTTGATTTCCCTTTTGGATCACCAACTGTTATGTATGAACTTCCAAATTTTCAACCGCAAAACTTCAGAATGTTTTTAAACTGATCATAAGTATTGATTATATAATCTCATTCTTACTCATCTTTGGTGGCAAAACTGGACCCAATTTATAGAAGGATTATTACTGAAAACAGATCTGCAGCATACATCTTTTGGTTACATCAAGACTCGCTTTTCTTTACAAAGGCCTTAGAACATATATGAAATTCATGTAGAAACCACTAGATGTCAACAGTATCAAAGAAATGTAACCAATCTGGCTGTCCAATGTTATTAAAAGCAATAAGCCTTGAGAAACCAAGGTGTGTTTTTGGTAAAGGCATGATACTGCTATACAGTTTATTTCATTAGTGTATAGCAGGCATGCCCAACCCTGTTCCTGGAGATCTATCTTCCTGCAGAGTTCAACTCCAACCCTGATCAAAAACAACTGAACCAACTAATAAGGATCTGAAGGAGCACTTGATAATTACAGACAGGTGTGTTTGATCATCTGAACTCTGCCGGAAGGTGGATCTCCAGGCACAGGGTTGGGCAATCCTGGTGAGTTAGTAGAGCCAGTAAGTTTAGAATTGTGACTGGTATGCTAATATTTAAAAAATTGCAAATGAAAGAGTATTTATTTATTTTTTCATTTTTGAAATTTCCCTTTCACACAACAGCTTATGGTAGAGTCTCGCACACTGTGGCTGTTTCTCAAAAGGCAAGGCTGCATTCTCCGGAGGTTGCATTTGTGGGCTGTATACGTCATAAAGAAGATCTTATTTTAGAATATTAACAGTTATAAATTTGATCATTATTCTTAGTTAGGCATAACTTGTTGTAATATGCTTATGATTTGTGAACGTAATGTTCAGTTAACTGAAATAAACCAGGCTTGATGTCGTATGCAAACTGGAAATGCAACCTCTGGAGGATGCAGGCCTCCGTTAGAGAAACGACCTGTCTGTATGAAAATGCAACAGAAGAAAAAAGAAAAAAAGAAAAGAAAAACAGCTATGCTGGATAGGCTGGTTTAAGCTGGTCTTTAGCTCTTAATGAGCTGGTTAAAGCCGGTAATGCTAATAAGCAGCTTAGAACCAGCTAAAGACCAGCTCAAACCTGCTGTCATGCTTGAAAACAAACCTAACCAGCATATGCAAGGTTTTTTTGTTAGATTTTTTTTATATACAGGGAAGCCTGCATTCCTTATCAGTATCCATAGCAACAGTGACCAAAGTAATATGAAAGATGGCAACAACCATAAAACTGAACAGTCTTTTCACTTTCTTGCATCACAAGGTCCTATCAAGCCACAAGTTCACCTGTCAAATCTTCAATAATCAGCCGTAGATTTTATATTTGGGTGGAGAGTAGGCAATTCAAGTCACATACAGAACACCAAACTGACTGGACCAGCTCCGGTGGAGAACAGTGATTGGGTGTAAACCAGGGTTCCTCAAATCCTTTACTGGAGGGGCACTTGTAGAGTGTAGCTCAAACCCTGATCAACCCTGATTACCTGTTATTTCCTAGTGATCCTTGAGACTTTGTTTTTGGTTAGTGGCTGTCTTTCCCTGTTTGACATGACAGACAACTAGTTGTCCAGTCTGGTTCACTTCACTCTAGGGAAGGATAGGATTCTCATAGGATTTTTTTTACATTATTATAATTTTTTGAGCCAATAACGATTCTAACAAACAACTACTTTCTACTTTACAACTACCGATATCGATAACAATACCGATATTGGTGAACTGCATAAAGCACAGGTAACCCCCCCCCCCCAAAAAAAAAACACAAAAAAAACAACAACAACGTTTGGTTCACACTTAGCAGAATCGGTATTTGATCGTCTCTCTTCCTGCGTTCCTCTGTGAAACCGGTTTAAGTAGAAAACATACTGGTTAATTATGCTATTTTTTAACACCTTTTTCTTTGGCAATAATAATAATAATGATAATAAAGTATACAGTTTAATAATAATAATATATTTTTAAAAAATCTCTCTTAGTCATAGCCAATACAGCATCATCTTTTCTAGATTTACCAAAGACCAAATGTATAAAACAAAAGAGAAAACTGTCAAAAAAAAAAAAAGAAAACCCTTTAAAGGGGCTGTATGTCAGTTTTTGACTCTACTAAAGCATAAAAATACCATAATATGTTTGCAGATATTTAATACTTGTTTATCTGAAAAACAATGCTACAGTCATTTATTCTCCTTTGAAAATGTGCGTTCTGGCCTGGAATGTCTGTCTCTGTTTTGGTTTGTGAAACCTGCCCACTGCCAGATTACCCAATTGTATCTCGTTACCCCAGGTTGCCACTTGGCAGAAAACACAGCGTATTTTATTTAATTCATCGTCAAGTGCGCTTGTTCCTGTTTATGTCCTTATTTTGGCAACATGTGTGTGCGTCAAGTCTGAGGAGAAGGGGCCAGGTGTAAAAAAAAACCCTCTCCAATATTTTGAATTTGGACTGCAATACCTAGTCTAACCACTCTGTGTCAATCCTGCATACAGCACATCGAAAAAAAGTTTTTTAAAGATTTAAAGATTTCAACATTAAAAAATGTATCAGCATGGATAAAAAAAAACATGGTGGATATATTGCTTTATATGTAGCTTTTAGAGTTTTATTCTGTTTGCTCCGTTCACAGAAACGCTGGAGGTGTTTGATGTGACCTTGTGTGAATCCGTGTTCTACACTAGTTTCAAACAAAAAGCTGCATATTACTTGCCATTAATTTTCACTTAAATATAGGCCTAATGCTTGGGAGTACGTGACATATCCTCGGATGAACGGCGGTGCATTGCCATTGTGACTTGCCTATGATGAATTTACAGCTGATAGCGGGCATTTCACTCATTGGATGCACCAGCATCACATTTGCATATTACCCTACTTCTGTATGCCATCTGACAAACTATATTTTGTACAGATTTTTCGTTTTGGCAAGTATTTAATTATTTTAAAAAATATTGGATTATGCAATAGATATGCAACTCGTTGTCTCCATGCAGTTAATAAATAAACCATTGGTATCAGCCCTTTTCATGCCAAATCCGATATACTAATGGATTTGAAATAATAAAATATTGGCCAATAAATACATAGGTGCATCCCTACTACACACAGTGTGGGTTTTCCGTGAATGCAGTTGTAAATGCAGTCCTGTAAATGTACAAGTGTGAGTTAGGTTGTACAATAAGGTTGTTGCTTTCATAAATAACCACATTGTGAGCATAACCGTATTAAAGACTCAAATACAGAGCTGACAACAACCATAATCTCCTGCTGTGTGAACATGACCTTAGCTTCAAGTTACAGCAATACTGTTACAGCATAAATATATACTAAATAAAATTGTCACCAAACAAATATACTGTCCCAAATCAGATGTTTAACATATTTTGCCCAGAAAACAGGATTCAGGTTTAACTCATTAGAAATACTTCTGCTTAATGTTACACGGTCAGAAATGCAAAATAAATCTATTGTGTCTCTTGCTCTGGCTACTGTGTAAAGAGCACCAGGGCCGTATACAGAATTCCTAAAATAATTTGCAGATTTCCTCTCAGACCTTTTGGTTACAGTTGATAAAGTGCTAATCATCTGAGATTTTAATATTCACGTTGATAATACAAATGATGCATTAGTACTTGCGTTTACTGACCTAATAATCTCTTTTGGCATCAAGCAAAATGTCACCGGGCCCACTCATTGTTTTAATCATACTGTACATAGATTTAATTATATTGCATGGAATTATTCTTACTGATATAGATATCGTACATCAAAGTGATGATATTACAGACCATTTCCTTGTATCGTGCATGCTGCATATCACTGATATTAACTATATGGCTCAGCGTTACCATCTGGGCAGAACTATTGTTCCAGCCACCAAAGACAGATTCGCAAATAACTTGCCTGATTTATCTCAACTGCTCTGTGTACCCCAAAATACACATGAACTAGACGAACTGACTGGCAACATGAAACTCGTAGTCTTGAGCGCAAATGGAAAAAAACTAACTTGGAAGTTTTTTGAATTGCGTGGAAAAACAGAGCATATCCACAAACCCATTGAAAATAACCAAAAAAATCCAAGGTTTTTATTAAACTCGGTGGCTAGATTAACAAATACCCAGATTTAAATCTGATTTAAATATTCCCTCAACATTTAATAGTAATGACTTTATGAATTTCCTCGCTGATAAAATCTGAAATGCAATAACAAATGTAGATTCTACAACGTCTAATACTTCAGTTTAATCGATCGTACCCAAAGATAAACTGCAGTGCTTTACAACTATAGGACAGTACGAGCAAAATATTAGAGCTAAATCGTTATTCAGGATGACACCACTGAGTTCGGATGCCATACAGGTTGCTCTGCTTAGATTGTGTTTTTATTTACTTTTTAACTTTCTTTTGCTCTCTCTTTTTACACACATATCGTCTGCATTAACCACCTACAACAAGGAAACACTTTTGGACACACATTGGACACCGCTTCACTAACCTGTTTCAGGACACTTTATCCTCCAAACCATTGTGGCCATCTGAGATTCTCCTGAACACCGAGATGAACAATGGCCACTTGAATGACCCACTGCGGCGACGGATCAAGAAACACCATGGGAAATGCACTGGGATTTGCAACAGACTGAGAAAAAGAGCACACAGGCCTCCTCTGCCAAGCATTCTGCTTACCAATGTCCAGTGATCTTTGAGCCAGGATAAGTTTCCAACTGGACATTAGGGACTGTAACATCCTTTGTTTGTCTGAAACATGGCTCATAACCTCGGTCCTGGACACTGCTGTAACACCGTCTGATAACTTCTCTGTTTTACGGATGGACAGGACAGTAGAGGCCGGTAAATCCAAAGGTGGTGGAGTGTGTTTAATGATCAACAAGAAATGGTGTGACCCCAGGAATATCTCCACACTATCGTGCTCCTGCTCGCCTCATCTGGAACATTTATCCATTATTTGCCACCCATTCTATCTGCTCCGGGAGTTTTTATCGATCATCATTACTGCTGTCTACATTCCACCACAGGCAGACACAAGCTTGGCTTTGTCTAAGCTTCATGATGTGCTCAGTGGTTACATTAAACAAACATCCTGATGCGAACTTTTATCATCATGTATCCTTTCCAACCAGAGTTCATAGTTCAGTGGTGCCTGGGGCAGAAGAGGGACGGGAGCGTTCGGGAACAAGTTGATGAAGCTGTCCTTCAGTCTGCTGGTCCTGGCCTGGAGACTCCGCAGTCTCCTCCCTGATGGCAGCAGACTGAAGAAGCTGTGTGATGGGTGGATGGGTCACGTGCAATGCAGAGGGCTTTGCCAGTGAGACGGGTTCCGTAAATGTCCTGGAGGGAGGTGAGAGAGACACCAATGATCTTCCCAGTTGCTCTCACTAGATAGAGATTGTTGTCACTGCACCACCTGGCCAGGCGGCTCACCTCGCTCCTGTAGTTTTTCTCATCTTTGTTGCTAATGAGACTCACCACAGTCATGTTATCCACAAACTTAAAGAGGTTGGAGCTGTGTGACGTTGTGTAGTCGTGGGTCAGCAGAGTGAAGAGGAGGGGGCTCAGCAAAAATCCTTGGGGGTCCCCAGTGTTCAGAGTGATGGTGCTGGATGTGTTGATGCTGACACGTACTGCCTGAGGTCTTCCAGTCAGAAAGTCTAACAGCCATTTGCACAGCGAAGTATTGAGCTCCAGCTGGATCAGTTTGTAAATGAGATGTTGAGGGATGATTGTGTTAAATGCTGAACTGAAGTCTATGAACAGCATTCTGATGTATGAGTCCTTTTTGTCCAGATGTGTAAGTGAAGAGTAGACGGCAGGGGTGATGGCATCATTGGTCGACCGGTTGGACTGATATTCAAACTGGAAGAGGTTCAAGGGGGGGGGGGACGGAAGATTTGATGTGGTGCATGACTAGCCATTCAAAGCACTTCATGAGGATGATAAGTGCAACAGGACGGTAGTCATTGAAGCAGGATGGAGATGGCTTCTTCGGGACTGGAATGATGGTGGTAGTTTTGAAACATGTAGGAACAACACATTGACAGCAGCAATGGGAACTATGTAAGGCTGCTATTCATTGACTGTAGCTCAGCTTTCAATACTATAGTCCCCATCAAGCTAGCTTCCAAACTCATGGACCTTGGCCTGAATTCTTCACTCTGGATTGAAGTGGTAAAAGTGGTAAAAGTAGGCCAGTTCACCACCAACTCCATCACCCTGAACGTAGGAGCCCCACATGGCTGTGTCCTGAGTCCTCTGCTCTACTTTCTCTACGCCTAACCTGATTTTACCAAGTGAGACATGTTCCTGGGACAACATCGTTGTTGACCCTAGAACAACATTGTGATTAACCAATCAGATTTGAAGAACCAGTTTATAGATTTTGTGAAGTTTATGCTTAAAATCAGTGTTTGGTGCTTGTACATCAGTGTCATTAATCTATCATTTCCTCTGATTTTAGGGATTACTCATGGTTAAGGTTAGGTTTAGGTGTAGGGATATGGTTAAGAATATATTTTTGGAGTAAAATGTTGTTCCAGGGTCAACAAAATATGTTGACCTAGGAACACATCGGACTTGGCAAAATCAGGACGTGCTTTCTCTACACACATGACTGTGTCTTTCCACAACTCCACATCTATTATCAATTTTGCTGATGATACTGTGGTCCCTGGGCAAACTTGGATGATGTAGAGAAATTACATCACGGTGCCAGGACAATTGTCTTTCTATGAATGTGAGTAAAACTAAAAAGCTAATTGTGGACTTCAGGAAGAGACAGTAGCTACCTAATACATCTCTTATGATCAGCGGGACACCTGTGGAGAGGGTGAGCAGCTTCAAGTACCTTGGTGTAGACATCTCAGGGAACCTGAATTGGACTTCACACATCCAAACTCAGGTTAATAAAGCCAGACAAAGACTGTACCATGCGACAGCTGAGGAAATTCTGTGTCTCACCAGCAATCCTGAAAACTGTCTATTCAGGGGCCACAAAAATTATATACTGACTCAGTGTGGTATGGGAACAGCTCCAGTCAGGACTGCAAAGCCCTGCAGAGAGTTATGCGCTTAGCTGAGAGCATCTCAGGGTCTGCTCTCCCCTCTCTGCAGGACATCTACCTCAAACACTGCAAAAGCAGAGCTGTTAAAATCATTAAGGACTCTAACCACACTTGTAAATAAATGTCTTTTCATTTTACTGCCATCTGGTAAGTGCTTACAATGCCTGATGACAAAAACTGAAAGTCTTAGGAGGAGCTTCTTCCCCCAGGGCATCAGGTTCCTAAACTCAAACTCAGTCTCTTAACTTCTGAATGACTTCACTTAATTATCAGTAAGATATTTAATATACTTACATTTTCACTAGCACACAGCATTTTCTGTAATTTTTTATTTTTATTTATCTACCTTCTTTCTACCTCTATTGCTGCTACATACAGTAAATAACCTGTGCAACCTTTTTGCACATTCTTGTCATGTACATTCCTGCTCATAATATATGTCTACAGTATAATGTCTTTCACATTTTATTATAAGCATTTTTTTATCATACTTTTTCCATACCATGTTTAAATATAAATTTTCTTATGTTTTTATTCTTTAATAATTGCACTGTCCATGGAGCAGACCGTCGTTTCAGAAGCGCGAAAGAGATTTATGGAAATAATCAAATATTTCTGCAGCAGTTACTATGACTGCTGCAGAGGTGCTAAACCATTCAGGGCTTTATAAGTAATAAGCAATATTTTAAAATGTATGCAATGTTTGATAGAGAGCCAGTGCAGTGTTGACAGGACTGGGCTAATATGGTCATACTTCCTGGTTCTAGTAAGAACTCTTGCTGCTGCATTTTGGACAAGCTGTAGTTTAAAGCATTACAATAAAGCATTACAATAATCTAACCTTGAGGTCATTAATGCATTTCTGCATTTGACATTGAGAGCATAGGCCGTAATTTAGACATATTTTTGAGATGGAAAAATGCAGTTTTACAAATGCTAGAAACGTGGCTTTCTAATGAAAAATTGCGATCAAATAGCACACCTAGGTTCCTAACTGATGATGAAGAATTGACAGAGCAACCATCAAGTCTTAGACAGTGTTCTAGTTAATTACAAGGAGAGTTTTTAGGTCCTATAATTAACACCTCTGTTTTTTTCAGAATTTAGCAGAAAGAAATTACTCATCATCCAGTTTTTTATATTGACTATGCATTTGATTAGTTTTTCAAATTGGTGTGTTTCACCGGGCCACGAAGAAATATAGAGCTGAGTATCATCAGCATAACAGTGAAAGCTAACACCAGGTTTCCTGATGATATCTCCCAAGGGTAACATATAAAGCGTGAAGAGTATCGGCCCTAGTGCTGAGCCTTGAGGTACTCCATACTGCACTTGTGATCAATTTGATACATCTTCATTCACTGCTATGAACTGATGGTGGTCATATAAGTAAGATTTAAACCATGCTAATGCACTTCCATTAATGCCAACAAAGTGTTCAAGCCTATGCAAAAGAATGTTGTGGTCAATTGTGTCAAATGCAGCACTAAGATCCAATAAAACGAACAGAGAGATACACCCACGATCAGATGATAAGAGCAGATCATTTGTAACTCTAAGGAGAGCAGTCTCAGTACTATGATACGGTCTAAATCCTGACTGGAAATCCTCACATATACCATTTTTCTCTAAGAAGGAATATAATTGTAAGGATACCATCTTTTCTAGTATCTTGGACAGAAAAGGGAGATTCGAGATTGGTCTATAATTAACTAGTTCTTTGGGGTCAAGTTGTGTTTATTTGATGAGAGGCTTAATAACAGCCAGTTTGAAGGTTTTGGGGACATATCCTAATGACAATGAGGAATTAATAATAGTCAGAAGAGGATCTATGACTTCTGGAAGCACCTCTTTTAGGAGCTTAGATGGTATAGGGTCTAACATACATGTTGTTGGTTTAGATGATTTAAAAAGTTTATACAATTCTTCCTCTCCTGTAGTAGAGAATGAGTGGAACTGTTCCTCAGGGGGTCTATAGTAC
The DNA here is from genome assembly GCF_023724105.1 of Carassius gibelio. NCBI lineage: Eukaryota > Metazoa > Chordata > Actinopteri > Cypriniformes > Cyprinidae > Carassius > Carassius gibelio. The sequence continues at coordinate 11,067,699 of NC_068411.1, forward strand.
ACTGTCTGATGCGTTACTGTAGCTGACGGCTGAATGGTTGCAATTCTCTAATAGTATCGATTTTAGAAATAAAGCAGTTCATAAAGTCATTACTGCTGTGGTGTTGGGAAATGTCAACATTTGTTGAGGCTTTATTTTTCGTTAATTTAGCCACTGTATTGAATAAATACCTGGGGTTATGTTTGTTTTCTTCTAAAAGAGAAGAAAAGTAATTGGATCTAGCAGTTTTTAATCGTTTTCTGTAAGATAGGTTACTTTCCCTCCAAACAAAACGAAATACCTCTAGTTTTGTTTTCCTCCAGCTGCGCTCCATTTTTTCGGGCTGCTCTCTTTAGGGTGCGAGGGCACATCTCGGAATACCTGCATTTCTGTGTAGATATGGGAGAGAGACCTCAATTTGGCTAATACCTGGACCAATGGCATGGAAATTGCATCATTTTTATGGACAAATAAGAAGGTGGCCAACTGTTCATAAGGAATAATGAAGTGAGCAGTGGCTTTTGATACGAGTAAGGAAGCCAAGCTTCAGTATTTCTGGTGTACCTTTTTTCTTTCATCATAAAGTTCATCAGACTCTGTGGATGGTATTGTTGGGGTTCGACCTTGGGAGGAGGAGGTATATGCTCTGCAATAGGAGGTAGAAGTGGATTAGTGAAAGGTTTCAGTAAAGACACATGGAAGGTGGGTGAGTAAATGAGAATGTCATCAATGTAGATGATTACGAATTGGTTGAGTATATCACGGAAGATTTCATTCATGAAATTTTGGAAGATGGATGGTGAGTTTGAAAGGCCATATGACATAACCTGGTACTCGTAGTGTGCGGATGGTGTTATGAATACAGTCTTCCAGTCATCTCCTCTTTGAATATGGTTTAGAATGTAGGCACTGTGTAGATAAAGTTTCGTGAAGATCTGGGCACCACGGAGCTCCTCCAACGAGGCTGGCAGTAGAGGGAGTGGATAGGAAAACTTGATGGTTTGGGACTTGAGTGCTTGATAATAGATGCAAGGGCGTAGGCCTCCATCCTTCTTCTCTGGATGCTGCAGGTGGAAGGACGGATCAACCTCTGATGTAATGCCTCCTTGATGTATTCCTCCATAGCAATGCACTCTGGGATTGATAGCGAATAGACATGTCCTTTAGGTAATTTGGCCCCAGGCAGCAGGTTGATTATGAAATCCCATGGGCTATGAGGTGGAAGATGTGGCTGGAATGTGGACTGAGCTTTGTGCAGCTGGGCTCAAAGTAGTGGTAGAGCAGAGTGATATGGAGAACTCAAAGGGTTAGTTCACCCAAATAGCAAAATTATTTCATTAATAACTTACCCTCATGTTGTTCCAAACCTGTAAGACCTCTGTTTATCTTTGGAACACAGTTTAAGATATTTTAGATTTAGTCCGAGAGCTCTCTGTCCCTCCATTGAAGCTGTGTGTACTGTATACTGTCCATGTCCAGAATGGTAAGAAAAACATCATCAAATTAGTCCATGTGACATCAGAGGGTCAGTTAGAATTTTTTGAAGCATCGAAAATAAATTTTGGTCCAAAAATAGCAAAAACTACGACTTTATTCAGCATTGTCTTCTCTTCCGTGTCTGTTGTGAGAGAGAGTTAAAAACAATGAAGTTTGTGATATCCGGTTCGCGAATGAATCATTCGATGTAACCGGATCTTTCTGAACCAGTTCACCAAATCGAACTGAATCGTTTGAAATGGTTCGCGTCTCCAATACACATTAATCCACAAATGACTTAAGCTGTTAACTTTTTTAATGTGGCTGACACTCCCTCTGAGTTCAAACAAACCAATATCCCGGGTAATTCATTGACTCAAACAGTACACTGACTGAACTGCTGTGAAGAGAGAACTGAAATTGAACACCGAGCAAGATAATGACTCGTTCACGAGTCAAGAACCGTTTCTGTCAGACAAGTCTGATTCGAGAACCGAGGTGCTGATGATACTGCGCATGTGTGATTCAACGTGAAGCAGACTGACACACAGAGCGTCTGAACTGAACTGATTCTTTTGTTGATTGATTCTGAACTGATTCTGTGCTAGTGTTATGAGCACAGGTAAACCGAAGACTTGAATCAAGGGCAATCATCGCCAATGAAGCCATTACGTCGAGCGCAAAAGAACCGGTGAACCGTTTTCTTCAACTGGTTTATTGAATCGAACTGTCCGAAAAAAGTACTGGTGATCCGAAAACTGATGCAATCGGTTCTTGACTCGTGAAGGAGTCAATCTATTGTTCGTTATCTGGCTCAGCTCTGTGTTCATCTTCAGTTCTTTCTTCACAGCAGTTCAGTCTGTTTGAGTACAATGAATTACTCTAATTACTTTTTGCTTTTTTTGGACCAAAATGTATTTTCGATGCTTCAAAAAATTCTAACTGACCCTCTGATGTCACATGGACTACTTTGATTATGTTTTTCTTACCTTTCAGGACATGGACAGTATACCATACACACAGCTTCAATGAACGGACTGAGAGCTCTCGGACTAAATCTAAACTATCTTAAACTGTATTCCAAATATTAATGGAGGTTTTTATGGATTTGAAACAAAATGAGGGTAAGTTATTAGTGGAATAATTTTGCTATTTGGGTGAACCAACCCTTTAACCTAAACTGTCATTTTGAACTTTGTTATATAGGAACAATGCTGGAAGAACCAAAAAGTGTATTTTGATTCTCTGCTCTGGTGAATCTAGCTAATGTCAACTCCACTAATGTTGGAACGGCTAATTCAAATGCCAGCATCTCACTATCACTAGCCTACTGAGTCATGCATTTCTAAGATAACCTCCAATGATGTGTAAAAGGTCCCGTTCTTCGTGATCCCATGTTTTAAACTTTAGTTAGTGTGTAATGTTGTTGTTAGAGTATAAATAATATCTGTAAAATTCTAAATCTCAAAGTTCAATTCCAAGCGAGATATTTTATTTAACAGAATTCGCCTACAAAAAACGAACCGTTTGGACTACATCCCCTTAGTTCCTGCAGTAATGACGCCACTAAAACAGTTTTTTGACTAACCTCCAACCACATGAATTCACAAAAAGGGGGCGTGGCCTTGTTGCGCTCCGACGGAGAAGAGGAAGAGCTGCGTTTGTGTTTGTCGCCATGTCATCGAAACGCTGTTATTTTCATCTCGGAGTCCAATCACCTTTGTTTGGGCTTCCCAGGGATGCTGTACTGGTCCATATACTATAATCCACATGTAAAACTATGTGCAGCACATTTTGCTGAGGACAGCGGACTTCCTCAATCTCAATCAGTTTAATGCCGGATTCGCACAAAGATTATTCATGAAAGATGGAGCAGTTCCCTCTTTGTCTGGAGAAGGCGTTGTTTATGGTCCACAACCGGTAAGTCTATTTTATTATTTAAGTTGGTGCGTTTAACAGTTTCTGTAACTTATTACACAAAGGGCAACAGTGTTTAGCTTTGTTAACTAGATGTTAGGGCTGTGCAAAAAAATGGAATGCGATTTTCATGCGCATCTCGTCAGTAAAAACGCTCCTGTGATTATAAATACATCTCCAGCACGTGCGTTCTTTTACTGTCTATGGTTCAGATCAGGATTGGCAGGTTTTCAAAAAAATCTTGCCCACTTGCTTCTCAAAACTAGCCCAATCGCGTTTCCAGGAGGGTAACGTGCGCTCAGCTGCTGTCAAATCACAAAACAGGAACCGCTGGCACAATCAGAACTCTAACGTATTTCTGAAGGAGGGACTTTATAGAACAAGGAAGTCATCAGCCCGTTTTTATGACAGAGAAAACAGCGGTATACAGAATTGTGTGAAAAAAACTGTTTTTTTTTACACGCGAAATATGAACACACGTTATATTGCACACTGTAAACACAATCAAAGCTTCAAAAAAGCATGAAAAACAGGACCTTTAAATCACAGTTGATTAAAAAAAAAAAATCTCAATGCATACAATTTAAATACAGTAACTTTCTTTTTTCCTGAATTACAGCTACAATTTGCCTACTCAGTATCTATTACAGATATATACTAGCATCTGCATTTTCTTTCCTAAATATTCATGCCCTCATCACCTAATTTATTTGGTTCTTAGATTATTCACAAACATCATGCTTTTCCATTTGTGGACATGATTTGATTCTAATGATACAAACAAATAGTAATAAATCAATTAAAAAACAAGTATTCTGGAAATTCTTGTTATCTATGCTGACCTTTCTGCAGAGATACTAACATTTGTCAAAAATAAATACATAAAATAAGAATATATTAAAGATTAAACATTGTGTCACAATGGCTTCTGTTTTACAAATAGAAACACCATATTTTTAGAATACTATATATATTTGTCCAACTTAATTCTGTACTTTAATATTTCATGTAACTTTCTCTTAGACTGAACTTTTAAAATCAATAAAATGCATTTAAAATTGCAAATAAATTACAATAAATTTGCAATCATCTTTCCAAAAAATGCGATTTCTTATGATTTCTACACTGTACATAAAACCTTTCAATTATAGCACAGCCTCACCTCGCCATTTATGAAAACAGTATTATTTTTACACCTCATCCTATGCAGGGAGGTGTTGAGAGATATCACTACAATTTATCTAAGTGAGCCTATTAGCAGGAAATCCTACAATCCCCTCTGTAACTGACATGAAGGCACAAGAGAGAACGTGACAAATTAAAAAGAAAGGCTTTGACTGATGGCCTGTGAATTTCGTGTTATTATTCAAAGATCCAGTAACTATGACTGATCCTGCTCTCAGGGCAAAGAGGAAACTGGAGCATTCCAGACAAAATAATGCATTTGTAGCTTATAGATATCATTATTGGTGTGAACAAGCCTTAAACCACTAGATGGCACAAAAACTCACCCCATCACCTTTCTAAACATCCATGTTTCACCATGCACCTTGATAGCTGGCTGATCCTTGATGCTTTTGTATAGTAGTATATTTAGCACAACTACATCTCATTGTATCTAAAAACATTGGAATATTTTTACACCTCAAGTAGTAAAGAGAGACATTGAACTGCTTTGCCAGTATTGCTACAATTTGTCTAAATGAGCCTATTAGCAGAAAGCCTAAAACCTCCTCTCTCATTGACATATAGATGGGACAGAGAGAGAAAAAAAATTACGAATGGAAAAGAAGAATCATGACTGATGGCCTGAGAATTTCGGGTTATTCAAAGAGCCAGTAATCATGACTGATCCCACTTGTAAGGCAGAGGGGAAATTGGAGCATTCCAGGAATAATAACATATTGTTGAGACATTTTAAGCAGTGGAAGTTGAAGAGGATAAAAAAAGACAGGAGGACCCTGGGGACTTTGCTGTTGCAGCTCTTTTGATGTTTGTTAGGATTAAAAGGACTGCACGTCCAGTTTTAGACTGAACAGACATAGCATATCAATGAAAATGCCTAAGTAACCAAGAAAATAGTTTGTTCCTGTGCATGTTTGATCATTCTTCCATTTATAACCATTTGAAAGCAATACAAAGTTTGCACTCTGCATTGCCCATAATACCCTGCTTCTCCCATTCTTCATTTGCTTTTTGTTGTTGTTTAGTTTACCTGGCAACCAGCTCTTTTTTGTCAAAGACAATGATAGATCCATTCATCTCCAAGCTCACTTAGCCATCATTTTGCTATGTACGTTCTAGTAAGATGTCCTTTCACCACTCATAATTTACAATGTGGACAATTAGTTTGAGCTACTGTCATTTGAAATGGAGTAGGAAGTCATTATGGACTAAAGGAGATGCTTTTATTGGGCTCAGAGGGCATCAGAGACAGATGAGAACAAGGATATGAGTGCTGGCCTCTTTGATAAAGTGTGCCATTAAATTTGTGCTTGTGTGGAGACAAACAGCTTCTAGCTGCCCTGCAGTTGGACCTGTGAATCTGCTACTGTGGTTACACTATCAGTTGTTGTGTACAGGCAGGTTGTGTGTTTACATAAAGCTCCACAGGGTTTTTCAGAACACAAAGAAACTGTTAATATTTCTCATTAGAATCTATTTACAACATAATATGTATAACTGAGATAGAAATAATCGTGCATAAATGTAAACAAACATCCTGCACAGACTTATCTACACTTAAAGAAAATAATACATTTGACATACTGTGACTTTGAGTTTCCACAATTATTAGCTCCATAAATAAGCATATGTTTAATGAGTTAAGATCTTTGTCTTCCAAGCAATGTAATCAATGACTCTATATTATTTTTCATGTATGGTCATGAAATGCTATCTTGCTTTCTTTTTGTTTATAAATTAATTAAGCATTCAAAAGACATTACAAAAATACATGTTAAAATGCATACATGAATACTAGATTTATTTATTTTTATTTATTTATTTTTTACCATATTTTAGATTCTTTAATCTAACCCCATAGCTAAATTTTATTACTACCTTACTAACTATTAATAAACAGCAAATTAGGAACTTATCGAGGCAAGAGTCATAGTTAATAGGTTGTTAATAGTGAGATCTGGTCACCAAACTAAAGTGTGACCATGATTACATTTGCAGAGATTCATTAACAGACATGCACGCACAAACAGTGAGGATAGATTCTGAGAGCCATCAATCTTAAGAACAGGGGATAAATAATTTATAATGGCTGATTCTTAATTACACAACACATTTCCCTTTACAGCATATTCATGAAAAATAAATGCAATAAAAAAAAAAAAACAATTCTCTCCAGTGCTACTCAAATAGGTATGTAGATGTCAGGGTAGATTGAGAAGATGTTGCATCAGGCAAAGCAAAAACTCTCTGAACATTCTTATGTATTCCATAGGGGAATAAACTGTCAAGGAAGATGTAATGATAGTTGAGAGGTGAAAGCAAACAACAGAAGATGAAGGGTAAAGAATCCAATGGTTAAATTTAGTTGATTGTAACACTTCTGCTGAGATTAACAATGAGATTCAGCCAGCAAGGAGAGTATATATTGTCCTTAAACCATGTGGTTGCAGGTGTGGATGATCAAAACTGGTGAGTGAGAGTGGATAATGGATTGAGGTGGAGAGCCTAACAGAGATGTGACAGACATTTATTTTGATGCTTTACCCAAAAAGCTCATGTAATATTTAATTTGCACTCATGAGACTGACATTCAACACAAGGGTCAAGCACCACTTTCACTAGCCATCTGTTAAAAAAAAAAAATAAATAATAGAAAAGGCTTTTTAAGAGATTCAGGTCATATTTTGTACTGTTTTTATTTAAAGTGCCATGTAACTTCATGAATGGCGCTGTTAAACAGGCTTCTCTAACTGGTGTATAACATATATTGTCCTTCAATCTCAACGTCTCTGGAGCATTGTGAATCCTCAGAGGACATTAAACACAATTCAGACATCTTTATTTCAGTCTGCTCATTTATTCAACTCCTCGAAGGCTAAAGTGAGCATATTCCTTTTCTTATTCTAAATGTGGACCTATAAATTATGTGCAAAAAATAATAATAAAATTAAATTAAATTTAAAAAATCACGACAGAAAAGAAATACATCAGATATACAAATGCTCTAAAGATAACCACACTTTCTATTCTTTTATTTATATATATTAAAAAAATTGTTCTGTTGCGACCATGTGCAGTATTTATGTGTGTGAGAGAGATTAGTTTAAAACAGACCTTCATCACTCACTCTCAAACAGTTCCTACCTTGGAGAAACCAAAATAGATGTAAGACTTTGAGACCGTTCATCTATTTTAAATAAGCTTTGGGGCTTCATTTGGTCCAGAGTCAATTAAGACTTATCCAACAGGGAAATCAGTTTATGAGTCTCAGTTAAAGATTTTGAAGGCAAATGAAATCTGATACAAGACCTCCATCTATAACACTTTTTTTTTTTTTTTTTTTTGGTAGACAGTAACTGTCATTTAAATCATGAGATGAAGCTTGATAATATACAATCAGATCAGATAATGGCTCTTACATAAAAATTCAGATGCATGGTAAAAGAAAAAGTGAATGTTAAGAAAAATGTTGGGACAGTATCACGCATGACAACATATGTTTTATCAGTCAGACTCACTTTAGTTATGCATTATAAAATAATAATTTGTATGCATGCAAATGCTGCCTTGTGCATGTAATTATTGTTGTTACACTCTAACAGATCTGTAATTAAAGTGTAATTACACAATTATATGCACGTTTTGTCAACTAATAAGGTTGTAGGTGGTGAATTATAATTAAAGTGGTGAGTTATAATATATTGCAAATATAATATCTTACAATCAGCACAATTTTTTTTTTTATTATTATTATTTTGCCAAGCAATAGCTGGCAGGATTGAGCAGTATTTTTCTTTTTTTCTTTTTTTCTTTTCTTTTTTTTTACTGTGTGGGATAGATGAAATAAGCATTCAACATGTTCTACTCAAAATGAGAATATTTTGTTCCCTCAAGGAAAGGAATAAAATTATTTCGTAATAGGCAAGAGATTATGTTGCATCCTACTTAACCATTGTGGCCTGAATTACCAAAAATGTATGATGATTTGAATTGTCACATGTTCTGTTGCAGCCATACAAGGTGGCACTATTTATCAGTGTCCAAGAAACTTGCCTGAGATGGAAAATACACATCAATGTTCTTACGACTGTTCATTTTCTCAACTGTGTGCATCTTAACTTTCTCGGGAACTGCCTGACATGCCCTGCAACCAACGGGATATTTAAGGAGCATATGATGCATCCAGTCATGACTCTGAGACTTCATAATGGTAACTGTTGATTGATTTTTTTTTTCTTAATAATTGACTTGTTTATTAGGAAATCTTATCTATTTCTAAAATATGACACATCATTGAACCTTGCAATGATGTTGCAACAGTTGTTCTTCACAAAAGTCACAAAAGTTAAAGTTACATTCTTCCAGTGAGTGAATTTGTCGTGTGTGTGTGTGTGTGTGTGTGTGTTTGTGTTTGTGTTTATGTGCATTTTTTTTTTTTGTGTGTGTGTGTTTTTGTTTGGTTACTGTGTAGGAGCTTTTGATACACAATAAATTCATTACATAATCAATTTCTAGACATAAATTCATTTAAATATATATATATATATATATATATATATATATATATATATATATATATATATATATAAATTTTATAGACACAATTCTATATGGGCCTATATATAGCCGCCCCCACACCCAGTGAAGTAAGGCCATACAGAGCAAATGGACAATTAATATATTTTTCTCCTTCATACAACTATACCACAAAAGCCTCAGTAACAAACAGCTTTATTTGCTTTGAATCTGTCATGACCAATAATAAGGCTAACCACATTCACAAATTACAAAATAAATATGGGATTTCTGAATGGTCAGGACACAAAATTAATCACAGAGATGCTATTAAATAATGATGCTGGTTGTTTAAAATAACCAGCATCATTTAGGTTAATCAAATTAACTATAAAATATTAGTGTCAAATGACAGGATTTTTAAAACAAAAATTCTCTATTCATCATGATTATTATTTTAGTCTCTTTAATGATGTTGAAATACCATACTTTGTTTGCTCCTTGTACTAATCCAGGAGCTTTTCTCTTAATCCAGCACATCAAAGCATGACACACACTTCCATCTTCTCAAAGAGAGAGCCAGTCTGACTGCTTTAATTACCTCGCTCTAGTGCTGCCACATTTCTGTTCATCCCAATAACTGAGAAAACTGGAAGTTGCTTTGAATTCATTAACCCTGTTAGATTTTATTTTATTTTATTTTTACCTTTTTTGGAGAAACTATGATATAACGTTAGCATTTGTAATAAAGTTAACAAGTCATTGGTAACTAATAAACTTATTTTCTCTCAACTTCTTAATAAATAACACAGGATCAGTGCTGTTCAGGGCTATGTTTCCTATACACTGATGTATTCCTCTGCTTAAAGAGTCTTTTATGTTTGCTCATAAGAAAACATCTCGGTTACGTATGTAACCCTCTTTCACTGAAGGAGGGAATGGAGACTTCATGTCGGATGACCGGCAAATTGTGATCTCGCTTAGAGATACTAATCCACTTCTAGAGTAAACTAAATGAGCCAATGCACATTGGCATGTGATTATTGCATTCAGCTGCTGTTGATCACAGCATGAGTATAAATAGGCAACTGGAGTTGAGCATATTCAGGTATTCGCTGAGGAGCCGAGCAGGTGACCCAGTCGTTAAGCGGTGGTACAGAAGCTGTGGCAACGGGACATGTCTCCATTCCCTCCTTCAGGGAATGAGGGTTACATACATAACCGAGATGTTTCCTTTCAGTCCGTCTCTTACGATGTCATGGCTTACAGGAGGACCATCTACTGCTGATATGGCACTACCCACTCAGTAAGACTGGATAAGACTAGGAAAATGTACCCGTACCACTTGAAACAGGAAAGTTGTGGAAGCCCCATCCTTCCTAAAGGAGGTTTCAGAAGCACTTAGAAAAAAACATACGGACAACCTTGCATATGGAAGATTAGAGGTGATTGTAACCCTCTTGGAAAATAGAAGGAAGTCTGCCGGGGAAACAAGGGCTCTGTGGATATAAGGTGGATTTTACACAAAAAGGATCCACTTATGTCTCTATATATGGAACAGAGCCCTCTACCGGTCTTCAAGTAGTCATTAAGAAATCCACGAGGGGATGGAGGACCTTGACAGGATCTACGATATGGACTCTCTGGAGTGGTTTTAGCAAGCAGACCTGAAGCCGGGGCCTCTCAGTGCTTTTACTCGTTTGAGGTGAGAACACAGGAGGATACCGGCTCCACACGATGGTTATAGAATCTAGTGAACATGTTGGGGGTCGCCCAGCCCGCAGCTCTACAAATATCCATCACCTAGGTGCCAGGAGCCAAAGCCCAGGAGGGTGCAACACTTCTGGTAGAGTGAGCACGCAACCTGAATGGGCAGGGCACATCCTGCACAGCCTGATAAGCCAGGGTGATGGCATCCACTATGCAGTGGGCCATCCTCTGCTTAGAGACGGCATTCCCCTTCTGCTGGCCTCCAGCAGACAAAGACACAACCCTGAATACTCTTTTAAGGAAGAAGCTCTTTTAGCATACTGAAGCGCACAGGGGAGATGGTGCAGCGCTGAACTCGTTCGGTCTTCTTCTCTCAGTAGATTAATCAGGAGCAGAACGATGTAATTGCTCGGCTCCGAAACAAAAAGCTGAATATGCACTGCACCGGCTGTCTACTTATACTCATGCTGTGATCAGCAGCAGCTGGATGCAATAACATGCCCATGTGCAGTCGCCATGATTTTGCCAATTAAGACATGTTCCTGTATCAACATCTTTTGATGATTCTGGATCAACATTAATGTCCGAAAATATAGAATTAACCTAATTCCTACCCTTAAACCTAACCCTACCAATAATTTATTCCTAAAATCAGTGGGAAATGAAATGAAAACTGATTAACAAGAATGTAGAACCTCCTTACCCTGATTGTAAGCCTAAAACAGATATTTCCTGAAAAGTTATATCTCTACAAGGATGTGTGATGACTAGGTGAAGGAGAAGCTGGAAGCAAGTGAGAGTTAACAATGTTTAATGAGATACTGCAGACAAATACAAAACTGGAACACAAATAACGCTGGGATGAAGATACTGTCCGAGATGGTGGAGGGAATTGATGAGTTCGGAAGGCCGTGGTGAGTTGGCAGCAGGAGAGGGTGGCACAGGAACTGCGGGGAAGCGAGCCGAAGGTAAGACGTGTTTGCTTGAAGGTGGTTGCGAAGAGTGGACCGGGTTCTGGGGAAGACACGGACATCCAAACGCAGAACACACAGAAAGCAAGGCACGGTTAACAAACATGAAACAACGCTCTCACAAACACAAGACGTAAGACAGGCCATTATATATGGATGAGTAATGAGTGACAGCTGCTGCTGATGACAATTAACGGAGACGCCCACAAACTAATCAGTGTTGAAGAGTAACACACAGAAAAACATGGGTTTCATTTTGGACACATGAAAGGCGAGATGTATCCTCCTGTACACTGGAGGTAGTTTGAGGCGGACTGTCACTGTACTAATGATCTTGGTGATAGTAAACCTGCCAATAAATTTGGGAGCTAATTTGTTAGAGACGGAATGCAGAGGAATGTTGTTGGTAGAAAGCCACACTTTTTGACCCACAACGTAAACGGGAGGCTTTGACCGTTGGCGATCGGCCTTGGCCTTAGTGCACTCCCTCACCCGGAGCAGAGTCTCGTGGGTTCTGGTCCGGGTGCAATGGCACCTCTGGACAAACACGTGAGCGGAGGGGACGTTGTTTAACTTACCCATTGGTTCGTATTGGTAAAATACACTCGGGAGTCACCGGGCGGGAGGAGGGATCAAAAAGACGTGACAAAGAATCGGGTTTGACATTTTACAGAGTAAAATCAAAACGACCGAAAAAAAGTGATCACCGAGCCTGCCTGGAATTGAGTCCTCTCCTCTAAAGCTAATTTGACGGCCAACAAATCTCTGTTACCAATGTCCTAATTGCGTTCAGCAGGAGAAAACCGATGGGAGAAAAACGCACATGGATACATCTTATCGTCCGAGACAGCACGTTGGGACAGCACTGCTCCTACCCCCACCTCTGTTGCGTCGACCTCCACCACGAACTGCCGTGTGGGATCAGGGGCCACAGGGATGGGAGCCGAAACAAAGTGGCTCTTGAGGTTGGTGAATGCAGTCTTGGCTGCATCCGAACACCTGAACGGAGTACTGGGGGAGGTCAAGGCCATCAGAGGCGAGGCTAGTTGGCTGAAATTGCGAATGAAACGCCGATAGAAATTGCCGAACCCCAGAAACCGCTGTAGGGCCTTACGGGAATCTGGAGATGGACAATCTATCACAGCCTTAACTTTGTCAGGGTCCATACGTATTCCCTCGGACGAGACGATATACCCTAGGAAGGGAACAGACTGAAAAAAACCAAAAAAGAATCCCCGCTGGAGAAGAGGAAGGACGGATGAACCTCGATGCCAAGGGATCAGAAATGTATTTCTCCATGGCCTCCCTCTCCGACAGTCGTGAGTGTGATTCTCCCACCGTAGTTTCACGGAAGGAGAGTCGATGATGTTGTTGAGGACTTCCCGGCGGAGATCCCACCCGATAGTAACCTCAGCTTTACTACCAGGCTGGCTCTTTTGACCGGACAGGAATAGATGGAGTGAACATCTGTTACAGAAGACCTTCCCTGTCGCAGGTCTGAGAGCTGGTGGGCGGCTTCCTTGCCGGCCGCAGCTCGATCAAAGACCCGTTTCATCTCGTCGGAGAGGGTGTGGAACGAGGCGCAACACGGATGTTGATTCTCCCACACCGTCGTCCCCCATAAGGCGGCTCTGGCAGACAGTAAGGTAAGTGTAAACGCAACCTTGGACTCCACTGTCCCGTTTCATCTCGTCGGAGAGGGTGTGGAACAAGGCAGATGTTGATTCTCCCACACCACCGTCCCCCATAAGGCGGCTCTGCCAGACAGTAAGGTAAGTGTAAACGCAACCTTGGACTCCTCTGTCGTGAAGGTACGGGGCTTTAATGCAAAGTGCATGGAACACTTGTTAAGGAAAGTCTTGCAAAAATTTGCCTCACCGGAATAACTCTCTGGCGCCGGAAGTCGCGGCTCTGGCCGGAAGTGTTCCTGGGAGGTCTCCCAGGGGACGGATGGCGCAGGTGGTGCGATGGGCGCAGTGGAAGAGGTGAGTTGATTAATCTGCTGGGTGAGCTCGGACACCTGTGTCACCAGCGCTTGGATCGCGCATCCGATGTTTACGATGCTCTCCTGCTGCTGATCCATGCAGTTGATGCTGTGATGAATAAAGTCTGATAGTGAAGTGGTGCTCGCTGCTTCCATGATGGTGAGAGTGACTGAAGAGTAACACACAGACTTCACCCACAAAGTGCAAAACCCAGAGATCATGGTTTACCAACCGTGACAGGATGTTGATCCAGGAACATGTTTTGCCAATGTGCATACGCTCATTTAGTTTACACTCAAAACAGATCGGTCTCTCTAAGCAAGATCCCAATTTGTCGGTCATCCAATGTATCATTGAGAGTGACCGACTGAAAGGGAACTTCAGTTTCCAGTGTTTAGCAGACACTAATTATCTATTCATAATAAAAGACATATTGTCCAAAAAGCCGGAAAAATTTAGTTTTGTCCAAATATGGTCTTCCAAAATGTTGCTTTAGACTAAGTTAGTTCTCCAACATCTTTCCACAATTTGGAGACAAATCGGTTTGGCAATTCAGTCATTCATGAAATTCTGCTGGCTATAATGAGTCATGCTTGTCTTACTCATCCACGGTCTCATTTCAAAACACATTCTAGACTTCACTTATGACACTGGTGCTGTGAAGATAAAAGAGGATGTGAAGTTCTGTAATAAGTGGATGGAACCACTGTAGATTGAATTCTATCTGATTTTTTTTGCAGCACTTAGAAGAAAGCAATCTGATGCTGCTGAAAATTGTCTTCAAAAAAAAAAAAAAAGAAAGAAAGAAGAAAAAGAAAGACAGAATTAAATAAAAAAGAATGAACTCCAGCAATCACACTGCTGACATCTTTTTAAAGACCAAATATTAACAATGACTTTTTACTGTCGTTTTTCCACGTGTTTGTATTATATTAATGGTTAAACATTTTACTCTCTATGACGTTTATTTCTCATGAAAAATTGTGATGATAGCACAATTCATGTAAATTAATATAAACATTCTTAATGCTCATCAGGCAGATGAATGAAACAGATGCATTAAGCTATTTCTATACAGCTTAATAAATCTTGGAGCTACGTAAACTAAATTGCTGGCAAAAATGATGACAAAATGTAAGTCATGTCAACTTGACATTTCAAGTACAGTCAAGACAATTAGAGAAGACCAGGGATAAGGCTTTTTTTTTTTTTGCTTTAATGTCAGCAGATCAGTGTTATTACTTTGATACCATTTTCAAAGATGTATCTGCTACAAAATAGTTTAATATTAGTAAAATTATTTTTATATTAAACCTAATCAACACCTAATCAATACTTAATTTAATAACAAAAAAAAAAACAACAACAAAAAAAAAAAAAACAGAAAGTCAATTACATTTTTATTTTATTTCACTTGTCTAAATGGGGAAGGTAAAGGTAATCCTCCATGGTTCCCAGCCATGTAATTTCTTTCTTTTTTTCCTCACTTTTTTTTCTACTTTCATGAAGGTAAAAATAAAGAATAAACATGATATCAAGAATATCTATAGATGAGATCCTGTACTTTCACTTTTTGAAACATCCATTAAGTTTTCCTAAATTGTTGGACTCATACCTGTAAGTCACTTTGGATAAAACCATCTGCTAAATGAATAAGTGAAAATGCTGATTCCTCGCTTCCATCCTTTAGATTTGTACACAGAGATTTCTACTTTCACCTCAAGAATATGGTATTATAACTGTACCTGTAACTGGTTAAACTGATAGTGTTAAAACCGTGTCCCTTATCAGAACAAATTTAGCTCAAGTCCATTAAAACTGTTGCTGCCTTTCAAAAAGAAAAGAAAAAGGAAATTATGCTTATTTTTTACAGTGTGGTCAGAGATGGACTGAAGATTCTGCATTCTCATTAAACTGAAAAACTGCTCTCACTACTCAGTTTATGTCCAATGTATGCAAATCCTTATATCTGAGTCCCAAGACTGAATATTATTTACATGATATTCCAACATATCTGTCAACAAACATCTTGTTTTCTAGCTTTACCATCCAAATTTGGTGTCTTTCTGAAACACTTGTGAATGTTGTATTTGATCATTTTAACTATGAACATATTCCCTTTCATTAACTCTAATCCTGATCCACGTCATCATTAGCATGATCCTGGAGTAGAGCAGTCTGCCAATATCTCTTTAACAAGCAGAGCCCTCGGGTCAAACTATCAGCCAAAGGGGATATTCTACTTAAAGTCAGATACCCTACTGATGAAATACAATGACATGTCTAATAAATGGAAAAGAAAATGATATTCAAATACATTTCGAGAAATGTCAGTACTACTTTTAATTTGTTTCCAGTGGTTATCTTCCCCTTCTATGTCTGGGGAGTGAATGAAATACAGTATCATCTGAAAAACTGTCTTCGGAACACAAAAAGACTGTGTTTTATTTCGTAACTAAATTCACTTTATATTTTCGAACTCATGAGCTGGTTATCAAAGACTCAAGATGGTGGTACACTGGGGAAATCTAACACTTTCACAAAGCTTGTTATATGTTGTACCAAGATCAAAATATCAATAGCAATTTAAATTAAGAATCCATTAACTGAAAGATTCCTGTAAGATATGTTGAAATAAGAGTTTTTTTGTTTTGTTTTTTGTTTTTACAGTTTTATCAGTCTGCGAATGAATTGTACCTCAGGAAGCTGTACAATATTAAAAATAAAATGATGAATTTGAATGATATAAGGTATTGATATCAGAGGTCTGTCATCATTTACTCACCCTGATGTCATTCCGCACCTGTATGACTTAATTTCTTCTGTGGGACATAAAAAAACATTTGTAAAAGTATTTTCTATTGTCTTCTGCAGTTTTGAAACAACATGAGGGTGATTTTTACGTGAACAACCTTTATATATATATATATATATATATATATATATATATATATATATATATATTGTAATTATTTCTGTCTTTTATCTTTTTTTAACTCTTAACAGTGTATTTGTCTGTGTCTGAGGCTGTGACATAAACCTCTGTGTCTTTGTGCTCTGTCAAGCAAGATTCCATCACCGGTCAGGAGTGTAGGGACACACTGCGTTCCTGTTTTTTCAGCAGTGATTTAATTCCTGTGGACGTAGTAGAGAAATCAGTTTTCTGCATCTCGAGCAAAGACTATACCTATTCTTGGCTCCTGAGAACAGCCAGGCTATTCAGTGACCCAAACGGATCTCCATCTCCACCTCGACCAGAGCAGGTGATGCTGGAGAGAAACGAACTGAAAACTGTTCTGAAATCTGAAAACATATACTGCAATAGCTACTTGCTAAATCTGTTTCTCTCCCTTTTATGAATCAAAGTTGAATCAGAACTAAGACATATGAATGCAGGATTATTTATTGGCAGATGCTTGGTTTTGCACACATATTTGCCTATAATCTAATGTTCCCTGAACATAATATAAAATCCATCCAATATTTGTATGGGCAAAACAAGCTCTTGACATTCCATCCCCCTTGGGCAAACACGTAGTTTCTGACATCATGTCCTCTGTAGAGAGGTACCGTGCTTATCAATTGTGACTCTGATAAATGTATTAATCACCTCTAATAATGCTGCCTGTTCAATTGATCGGCGACAGACAGTGTCAGTTTAGCTCTTGGGTTATTTAACAAATTGCTTCCTGGAGCAGATTTCACCTCAGTTTCACACTAATAAATCAGTCTGCTGACGTGGAACATGTTCTTTCTGTGATTAAGGAGAAAGTAAATATGGATTATGCTCAGGTAAAGATGTTGTTCCAAACTGTGACCACACTGTAAAATATAATTAAAAAACTCATAAATAAATAAAAACATAAAATATAAAAAAGTACATTCATTTAAAAATATTAAATAAACTATAAAATGTGAAAATAATATTTAATAAGTAACAATTTAAGTAATGTAAAAGGTCAGATAAGGTACAGAAATACATCTTTAAGCAAAGCAGAAACACAAACCAATAACAGGCAGGAGTTGTTTCTGATTAAACCCATGTGACATGTGTCAGCTCTGTATTACCAGAAATGGTTGTTGTTTTATTTGCTACTTTCATATCTCCCCAGACGCTTTGACATTTGCATGCCAGCACACACACGTTTCGGTTGGCAAATATGCGTTGACTGAAATGTACCTGACTTTTGATGACGTTTTTCTCCTTTTCCATCCTGGCAGACATGAGAGCACTTAAGGCCTACAGGGACATTCTCACGAACTGCCCATTTTGCCTTTGGTCTGTTGGGTCCTTGTCTCGTTGATCTGTTCTTATCTACTCGAGTGTTTTTCTCAGACTGCCAGCATACGGCCTGCAGGATTCAAAAAGGGATACTCTCTTCCTCTCTGCAGTGTCGAATAGATCAGAGAAATGTGTTGTAAATGAGCTTTCCACATGAATCAACTTTAACATACTGAGCTATGGTGTACTGTACAGTGATGCAAAATGACAAAAACAAAAGAAAGTTCAATTGAAAATAACCTTTAAATTGAAATTTGCTCAGACTAAAATGGCATCTTTAGTCGAAGAAATTTCAGCTTGTGCAATATTAAACCAAATGTTAATACATTTTTTTTTATTAAATATTACACATAATATTAAAAACCGTGGGGGGTGGATAATCATAATGGACAATCAAATTGTTAGCAAACATTAAAAATTTAATAGTTGAAAAATGACTTACTGTTTGTGAATGCTCATTTGAACTCACAGAATCACAGAATCATTGAACTACATTAGTAATGATGGAACTTGTGACCATAGTTATATACTGATCATTTTAAGGAAATGCATCCATCAGCAGCATGCAACTCAGTTCAAGTTCACTTGTGCATTTGTAGATTTTTTTTTTATTTATTTTTTTTGCACATGCAAGTTGTAATGTTATGTTATTGTTGTGGATACTGTACATCTGATTCATCTCATGTGTAGGATTCAGTTTGAGTGAGTTAATTAACTTTTGTCTTTTCAGTCACCGTTGAACCTTTGCTCAAGCAGGTCAATCCCTGGAATTGCTGACAAAAGATGACATTCTGAAAAATGTTTCAGTGTTGTTTTTTAGTACCCCACTGACTAACAACAACAACAATGACAAAAACGGTCTTCTTTTGTGTTCTGCAGAAGAAAGAAAGTCACACAGGTATGTGGAACAACATGAGGATGAGTAATTGATTTCACTGATGAGAGCAACACTTCCCAAAGAATGAGCAATAGACAGGCTTGCCTTAACAAAAACCATTTCTGCACAAATAGTGAATCTAGTTGACCTCAAGGTCACCACAACCACTTCCGCTTCCCAGTGTTTTATTTTCATTCTTCCACCTCCAACAAAAAAACGTGTGACTTTTCCATCACATATTTACATTCACCAATGGCATGTCTTTTCTGCCAACAGACACGTAGCTCCAATCAAGAGCAGCTGGAGAAAAAGAGCTGCGAGCAGTAAAAGCCTGTGACCTCGCTTGTTTTCCAAATCATTGCTTATGTTTCAAATCATATTAGGAGGCTCTCATAAAGTCAAAGAACTCTTAATTGCCAACCTCCAAGCTCTCTTGTCGCTAAAATGTTTGTCACATAATTATTGCACTTGAAGCTGTTTATATGAGAGTGCCTTCTCTAATTATCACTCAGATAAATGTTATTGTTAATAATAGTGTCAGAG
This sequence comes from Carassius gibelio, assembly GCF_023724105.1. Classification (NCBI taxonomy): domain Eukaryota; kingdom Metazoa; phylum Chordata; class Actinopteri; order Cypriniformes; family Cyprinidae; genus Carassius; species Carassius gibelio. Next base: position 11,087,139 of record NC_068411.1, read on the forward strand.
CTCCTGTTGCTTCAGACTATCAGCTTCAGGACACAATTAAAATCAGGGAAGAACACACACACGCCAATATGAAAGCATCAAATCTGAAGCACCTGAGAGAGGTTTAGTTTTTTTGGAAAGCACAACATTGAACTAAAATGCATGGAATACACTGTACATGCATTATACATGTTTTAAAGCTCCGAGCGCATATCCTTTGGAATCCCTGACAGTGTCCAGTGATGCCATTTGTTTTTCTACCCTAAAAGAGGAAATGCTGAGAAAGGCAACACAATCTCAGCCATATTTGATGTTATATATACAGTTGGTTGAGTTTGGACCAATGAAGTTTCAAGTGGATGGTGCAACCCAGTTTAACACAACAGAAACAGAATTAAGCAAAATGTATGGTGGTTCGCCGGAAGCCACGATAGCAGCTGAAGGATGAAAACTCATCCAACTGGTTGAGCCAGTGGTCCTATGTTAAATTTTGAGACCTCACAGAGTAGCAGTAATACACTTTTTGGGGAATATCAGCCTACAAATGGCTCTGTGGTGCAATCAAAAACATTAAAATGTAAATAGGGTAAACTTGTAACTAATATGTTTTATAATACTTTCCTAAATGATTAATCACAGCAAGCAAGTTTAGTCAATTGTTTTGAATGCAAGTTTTGTGTTATGTTTAAATATGCAAATGAGGCATTGTCTAATGAAATTAGCATTTTTGTTGGCATAATGTTTTTACCAAGATGACTCTATATATATTTTACATCTCATAAATCAATAAATACTGTCAACAACCAGCGGGGGGAAAAAAATCTCCATGTTTTAGGAATTAAATGTTATATAAAACATTTAATGATGTATTGAAAACCCCTAAGGAAACATAAATAGCTAAAAAAAAAAAAAAAAAAATTAAAAACTGGAGTGGAGATTTCTGGAATGACAAAGTTCATGAGAAAAAAATAATAATAATTTGAGAAAACAGCCTTTAAAGGTATTTATTGTAACTGAAACCTACAGATGCAAATAGATAAAAGTGTAATAAAATAAATATTTAAACATGTATTTGAAAATCCTTTCTTTCTATAAGTCTGAATTTCGTACAAATAATAAAAAATATCAACATTGACTAGTGACCTTGGAAAAAAACAATGGTTTTGCCTGTAGTGTCTTGCTTTAGGTAATGGTGAAAAAAACTGCAATACTTGTGTTTATTCTGCATTAACTGCATTTATATTTAACACATTAACAGCCCCGACTTTACAATAACTTGATGGACACATTACAAGGTTTGGTATTTATCTAATACACCCTTTAAAAAGGGACGCCACAAAATTCTGATGTATCACTTGCTGTAAAGGTTTCTACCTTACTACCAGTTTTGAGCACAATTAAAGCAACATTACTGTAATCTATCAAACCTCTGCCTCTCCAATACTCCACTCGTGAGTGGGTGGTTGTCTCACAATCCTATCTGTCTGTCCTTTCCCTTGGGGACACTTTAGCGTTTGTCACTCCATCACTCCAAAGCCTGGCTCGGTGTGTGGCAGCTTCTTTCAAGACTGCAGGGGAGCAATCCATGAGCAACCGATGAGCGCTTTGTGCTTCATTAGACCTCACAATGTTTTTTTTTTTTCATCTTTCATTTACTTCTTTCACTCTCCAGAAACTCTGAGGTTAAGCGCAAAGCAGCTGAAAACCAAACACTGAAATACTGTGCACTCAATAACACAGAGGTCTAGCCTCCATTGTGAGTGCAGTTTGTTTGGGAAGAGCATAATGTGCATTATGCATTGCATAATTGGACTGACTTTGCCTTTGCAGTGAGAATGAAAGATAGTCACAATAGCCATGACTCACTAAAATGAATAAGCCACTCAACATGTCTTTATAGCAAAGCTACAAATGCTGGCAACATTGTGCAAACAAGGTGAGTGACCTCTGTGGGTTTAGGGGGAAAAAAGAACTTAAACTGGCTTTACGTTCTAATCGGTCAGGTATATATTTGTAATATCATTCTTTCTTGTGTTTTGGGATATATTGCAATAACTTAAATGAATAGAACCATTATACATTTCAAACAATGTAGACTGATTTTATTACTTGACGTAATTTGTAGCACACATTTACTTGCTGTTCCAGCTTTAACTATGACAGTACATAGGCTCTCGTCTCCTGTACACCATTCAACTTATGTCTAGAAAAGGTCACTTTGCACACAGATAGGAAATGTGCAAAAGGCTGTTAAATGTGTTGATCCAGACCATTGATCTCACCATGCCACCTGGAAAGAAGGTACGTTGTTTGTCCGATAACTGTGAGACCAGCCATTGGGCATTTAAAAGAGAACTTCAGAACTGTTCAGGTGGAAAATTACATGTTGAACGAACAAACATTAATGTGAAGGGCTATCGATCATCGTTTCAGTGTAATCAGGTTTTGTTTCTTCTCTTATTTAGCAATCAATATTAATCAGCTCCTTTTTTGCGGATTGTGTCTGCTAGATACTTATTTTTGAAAAGAGTTGCACTAATAACAAACGGTACAGTTTAATGTGTCTTATTTTGTTCTTTGGTGCACAGCAGAGAGTTTGAAATAGAGAGAAAGGAGGGGAAAAGTGCCCTGGAGCTACTCAGCTAAGAAGGTGTTACTGTGTGAATTGTGGTCAGTCCAGCCTGCTAAATCGTGTCCCTTCTGCCATGAAAAACTGTTCAGAAACACATTTATTGTAGTTGAGAAGAATGGGATTATGGTTGCACAAATATTAGAGCCCCAAGCCAAAAGGTGCAAAATTTATAATTTCCTTCAGAAGTAATACATTTGGATTACAATTCTGCCATTGGGTTGCTTATGGGAAATCCAACGTATTTGCATATCTATCTATTTTTTGACTCAGTGACTCAGTATAACATCTGTATTAAAAAATCGAAGGAGAATTATCTCTTGAACACAACAACAAAATACTGCATATCATCCAGATGCTCAAAAGCTTGTGTTCTCATTCAGATTTGATGCAAAGAAGGATTAAAAAAAGAATTACAAAAGATAAACAGAAAGATAGGGGATGAGATTGTAAGATAGTTGTCTTAGTCATCCACAAAGAATAGGATTATACAGAGCCCAAAATGTCAGAGAAAGTTGGAATTTGCCTTTAGATTCGGTGTTTAATGTGGATTAGAATTCCTCTCATCTTTTCTTCATTCCACAATATGAATGCTAATGATGAAAAAGTGCTATGTGCAACATAAGGCAGAACAAATCGTCCCCTTGGAATTATAAGGTTCTATCTGACATTTTTGTCAAAATTGAGTTATTCACATATTCTTATTCTGTGACAATTTATTTACATTATGTGATGTTTTATTTTAAGTTGTGTACATTTTGGGATTTTCTATTGAAAAAACAAAAAGGTTCTATCTACAGAAGTCTATGGAACACAAATACTTTAAAGCTCAATATCTCAAAACTACTCAGAACGCAGATAGAACCTTATAATTCCAAGGGGACGAAAGGTAAACCTTCATTCACTCTCAAATCAAATAATTTATCAACGCATGAATCTCAAAAATAAGATTACTTAAAAACATTGTCTGTACTCGTATGTCACATGACCAAATGCCATGACATTGTAAAAACCAGTGTGGGTTTGTGTTGCTATATTTGTGTTTTCTGTGTGCATGTATTTTGATTTGATTTGAAGTTATTTGTTTATTAAAGGCTTACTATTTGTATCTGTTCGTCATACAAAGTGATTGTGTGGTCTACACAGAATATAACAATTGGGCTATTGGTTAATTTTACACTGACATGAAAGTATCCTTTTGGTTTTGGAATAACTGAAACCTTTGTTCAAAATATCTTATTTTGTGTTCTGCAGAAGAAACAAGCCAGTACACAATGAAATAATTAAAAGGTTTAGTGAAATATCATATTATAAACCATACTGGAACATAGGAATTTTACTTGAATAAACCTGGATTCATAAACAAGTTTTAGGTGCTAAATTTTCCATAAGCATATCATGCATATGAGTTCAGGGGGTTGGAAAAGAAACCCAGTGCTTTCACAATGAGATCAATACATTGTTTCTGCACTATTAGCATCATCTCTGCACTGATAATAGATGCAACTCTGCTTCCTGTTGCTTTTACAGCTTCTACTGTACTTAATTTGCTTAACATTGTTAGACTCCTTGTTTTCCATTCCCAGAAACATTACAGAAGCCACAACATTAATGCATTCTATTCACAGTAATTCTATTCTGTTCATGTGTTGTAATGTGCCTAATGGGTGTTTGTGTGTTACTGAATCAATCACATAGAAGCAATTGCTTGCAACTGATTTTATTAGTATATGAGCTAATATGCGGGCGCCAAGTGTAACCAAACTGATTTTGTGTAGTGAATGAATTGTGTGACACGGAATGCAGTATTTCATGACTAAAGTTATACTTTTAATTTTCTTACACAGAAAGACAAACACCAATTGCATCACTGTAAACTGTTCTGAAATCTGTCATTGGACTTCCATCAAGCACAATCAATCTCCTTGCACTGGCTACCGGTTGCGGCTCGCCTACTTCCACTCACTATTATGAATCTACATACCCTCCAGAGGTCTGAGATCCCCTAGTGAGCAACTCATCGTGGTACCATCACTGAGAGGCTCTGCTTTTGGTCAGGTTGAAACCAGGCTCATTCACATATAAATTGTGAGATGGTTCACTTGACTCAAATTCCACATTGCATTGCAAGGGAAGATATTCTCTGTGATGTAGATGAGAATCTATGGGCGAACAGACAGGAGGTACAGTGCAATTCCTCATTTGCTCTCAATGTCAAATACAGAAACGTTAAATCATGCAGTCTTGACCTCAAGGTTAGATTATTGTAATGCTTTATTGGGTTGTGTTCTGTACGCTTAATAAACAAACTCCAGCTGGTCCAAAATGCAGCAGCTAGAGTTCTTACTAGAACCAGGAAGTATAACCACATTTGTAACAATGAGCCAGAGACGTTCGGATCCATATGTAGAACTTTTATTATAAGAATGGTCAGACAGGCAATAATCAGTAATGGCGTCAGGAATGTCAGGGATATTCAGAATCAATAACAGAAACAAGCAGATGTCGGGGCAGGCAGCAGAGAATCAGAGTTGGTATAAACAATCCAAGGGCAAGGTACGGAAGGAACAAACACAAGGAAAAATGCTCTGAAATGTCAGACAGGCTAAACAAGACTTCGCAATGAGTGTATGTGTAAGAGCAGCTTATATGTCTATGGAAATGAGGTGCAGGTGTGAGTGCAATGAGTCCCAGGTATGAGGCCTTGTGGGAACTGGAGTTCATGATGGGTCTTGAGTCCTAAATGGAGATGCTCAAAACAATCTAGGAAGGCGGTGGAGCGGAGGCGGAACAGGGGGAGGGATGGGTGCCAGGTCGTGGCAAGTGCAAGTGCAGTGGCCAGGGACCGGGGCAGAGCAGGCGGAACTGGAGCCCTTCCTGGGCCTAACATGGAGATCAGGAGCCCTTCCTGGACCTGACATGGGAAACAGGGGCCCTTCCTGGGCCTAACATGGGAAACAGGGACCCACCGTGGGCTTAACTTGGGAACAGGGCTTAACTCAGGAACAGGGACCCACTGTGGGCTTAACTAGGGAACAGGAGTCCGCCGTGGGCTTAACTCGGGAACAGGACTTAACTCAGGAACAGGGGCCTGCCGTGGGCTTAACTCTGGAACAGGGCTTAACTCAGGAACAGGGGTCCGCCATGGGCTTAACTCGGGAACAGGGGCCTGCCATGGGCTTAACTCGGGAACAGGGGCCTGCCATGAGCTTAACTTGGGAACAGGGCTTAACTCAGGAACAGGGGCCCACCATGGGCTTACCTCAGGGACAGGGGCCTGCCGTGGGCTTAACTTGGGAACAGGGATCCACCAAGGCAGAGCAGGTGGCGTGGGAGCCCAACAGAGCAGAGCTGGTGGAGCTGGAGCCCACTAGGGCGAGCAGTGGACCACCACAGCCGAGAAGATGGGACAGATGCCCACCAGGCCAGAGCAGAGGACCACCACAGCCAAGAAGACGGGACAGAAGCCCACCAGGGCGGAGCAGAGAACCACCACAGCCGAGCAGATGAGACAGAGTTGGTGGATGGCCTCCATGGCCATGACAGGATAGAACGAGAGTTCTGGAAATTCAACTGAGATGTGACAAGGCTCTGAAAGTTCAGCTGAGACGTGACGAGGCTCTGGAAGTTCAGCTGAGACATGATGAGGCTCTGGAAGTTCAGCTGAGATGTGATGAGGCTATGGAAGTTCAGCTGAGACGTGACAAAGCTCTGGTAGATCCATGGTGATTTGACTGGGTTCATGAAGATCAACTGTGACTTGACTTAGTTCATGAAGATAAACTGTGACTTGACTTAGTTCATGAAGATCAACTGTGACTTGACTTAGTTCATGAAGATCAACTGTTACTTGACTTAGTTCATGAAGATCAATTGTGACTTGATTTAACTCACGGAGGTTAATGGTGACTTGACTTTACTCATGAAGATCATTGGTGACTTGACTTTGTTCATGAAGATCATTGGTGACTTGACATGATTCTGGATGGTTAACGGTGACCTGACTAGACTCTGGGAAGTCAACAGGGACCTACCTGGTCAACGGTGACCTGACTAGACTCTGGGAAATCAACAGGGACCTGATCAACAGGGACCTGACTTGACTCATGAAGTTTAACTGTTGTTTTGCTTGACTCTTGGGTGTTAATGGTGACTTGACCTGACTCTGGGCGGTTGACGGTAACCTGACCTGATTCTGGAAAGTCGACAGGGACCTGACTTGACTCTGGAAAGTCGACTGGGACCTGACTTGACTCTGGGAGATCAACTGCGGCTGCCATCTTGTGCAGTGGCACTGGGCTGGCGGCCATCTTGTGCAGTGGCGCTGGGTTGGCAGCCATTTTGTAGAGAGATTTTGTGGCTTTAAAGTCCTCTGCCTCTCCCACAGTGAATGGAGAACCAAATAACAAGAGTGCAAAGTCCATTATGTCCCTTAAACTACCATTAGACTCCCCTCTAGGTAACCATGATTTAACTGGTTCATTGAGTTCAAAATTTAATAAATCTTTAAACAAGACTTCATCATCTAGAGGAACTTGATACACCAACTTACAGAACTATTGAACATAGTCCTCAATAGATAAATCTCCTTGCCTTAGACTTAACAGCTGGTCGACTGGAATAGTGGTTAGGCTGGATTGGTGAAAGGCTGACATGGAAACAAAAAACTGATACCTCGTTGACGAGGGGATACCGGGCTAAGTTTTCTGTAACGATGAGCCAGAGACTTTCGGATCCATATGCAGAACTTTTATTATAAGAATGGTCAGACAGGCAATAATCAGTAACGGCGTCAGGTATGTCAGGGACATCCAGAATCAATAACAGAAACAAGCAGATGTCGGGGCAGGCAGCAGAGGATCAGAGTCGGTATAAACAATCCAAAGGTCAAGTACGGAGGGAAAAAACACAAGGAAAAATGCTGGGAAATGTCAGACAGGCTAAACAAGACTTTGCAATGACTGCATGTGTGAGAGCAGCTTATATGTGTATGGGAATGAGGTGCAGGTGTGAGTGCAATGAGTCCCAGGTATGAGGCCTTGTGGGAAATGGAGTTCATGATGGGTCTTGAGTGAGTTCAGAGTGGAGTGCCCTCTAATGAAGTTCTTGGGCACTCCAGCTGATGATCGTGACAATATTAGCCTGGATCTGTCAGCACAGCACTTGTTCCCTATTAAACATTGTATAGATTTAAAAATCTTGCTTATACCTTATGAAGTGAACGAGCTCTTATTGCATTACAGCCCTCCATGTCCGCTGCGTTCTCAAAATTCTATTTAGCACCAAAACTCTGGAATAACCTACTTAACATTTTTTTGGAAGGCAGACACGCTCTGTAAGTTTAAATCTAGATTAAAGACCCATCTCTTTAACCTGGATTACACATAACACACTAACATGTTTCTAATATTCAAATCCGTTAAAGGCTTTTTAGGCTGCATTTATTTCGATTAAAACAGAACTGGGAACACTTCCTATAACAAACAATGTAATTGCTACATTGTTAGTAGAATGGCATCTACACTAATATTAGTCTAGGGAGAAGTCATGGCCCAATGGTTAGATAGTTTGCCCCTAACCTTAAGGTTGTGGGTTTGAATCTGGCAATACCATGACTTACTGTGCCCTTGAGCAAGGCACTGAACCCCCAACTGCTCCCCCCGGTTGCTGCAGCATAAATGGCTGTCTACTGCTCCAGGTGTGTGTCCACTGCTGTGTGTATGCACTTTCGATGGGTTATATGCAGAGCATGATTCTGAGTATTTTGAAATTGAACTGCTGGTATCTTGCCAGAGGAGAACTGGCACCTGACTGTGTCTGGTTTCTCCCAAGGCTTTTCCTCCATTCTGTCACCAATGGAGTTTTGGTTCCTTGCCTCTGTCACCTCTGGCTTGCTTAGTTGTGGACACTTAACAAACAGCAATATCGTCGACTTGATTGCCCAGAGACTATTTCAACTGAGCTGGATGATGACAACATTGAATTCAAGATGAATTGCCTTTAACTAAACTGTTTAATATTGTCATTTTGCATTATTGACAAACTATTTTCCTATTTAATACTGTAAAGTGCTTGACACAATCTATATTGTTAAAAGTACTATATAAATAAAGTTGACTTGACTTGACTTTTCCAAAAAATTTAAATTTTTGTTCGCCACGGCGGCACATATACTAAAATTGGATCGATACAGAGAAGATAAGCATGGCCCCTGTGAAAGGATGAGATGCAAATCCGTGAAGCGCTCCATCTTTGGGGGAAGTCGTGGCCTAATGGTTAGAGGGTTGGACTCCCAATCGAAGGGTTGTGGGTTCTAGTCTCGGGCGGACGGAATTGTGGGTGGGGGGAGTGCATGTACAGTTCTCTCTCCACCTTCAATACCGCGACTTAGGTGCCCTTGAGCAAGGCATCGAACCACCAACTGCTCCCCGGGCGCCGCAGCATAAATGGCTGCCCACTGCTCCGGGTGTGTGCTCACAGTGTGTGTGTGTGTGTGTGTGTGTGTTCACTGCTCTGTGTGTGTGCATTTCGGATGGGTTAAATGCAGAGCACAAATTCTGAGTATGGTTCACCATACTTGGCTGAATGTCACTTTCACTTTTCACTTTCACTAAATTCTAGTCTTGCCATATCAACTTTAAATTAACTAAATGTAAGGTCCAATCTACACTACCATTAACTATGACATTTGTCTCAATAAAGTCCTAATTTAGAAGATTATTATCTTATTTAGCTGCGTATTATTAGTAAGTAAGGTAGTTGTTAATTGTTAACAACTAAATTGTTACTAACTGTAATATATTTATAATCAATCAACTGTTTATTAAATATATAATAATTGTTTACTATTCATTAACCAGTCACGTCCTCACTATCATTATTAGAACTACTCTCTTCTAGTGTCCTTGTAAAATCTTTGTAGTCTTCCTGATAGCCCTAACACAGTAGCTACTTTGCCTTTAGACATCAAGCCAGAGGCCACTGAGCGATCCCTGTGGCAAGAGGGCAGGTTGTGACAATGAGGCTGCTGTTTTTCTGACTCACACACTCAAAAGTAATTGCCACACTTGTACGCCAGCATCCTCGTATCCACTCCAAATGATGGGCTCTGCCATTGGATTATTTAATGAATCGTGTTGCCCTGTTTTTGTGGAGATTATTTTGGAGTGTTAAACGCTGGTTGCTCTGTAGGACGGAAGCTCATTGCTATTCATTATGCAGTTGTTGTTCTGCTGAGATGCTGAGAGGAGATGCTTTAGGGGCATGCAGCTTTGACCAGGTTAACCCAAGAATCAGAAAGATGATATCTCATTAGTACTATGTGTATAAATTTGTTTAGTGTGTGAAATAATTTTCTAAACTAATTTAGTATTTAGATGTTTGAGATTTTGAACCAGGTTACATCATATATATATATATATATATATATATATATATATATATATATATATATATATATATATATATATATATATATATAGATACTACTTTAGCAAGAACCTATAATTATCATAACTATGAAAGGTCAGTCATCTTGTGCATTTGGTGTCAAGTTATGGAGATGATACTAACTACACATAATGGTCTATGTTTATGTAAGTTCTAAACTAGTAATCTAAACTGACTCGGAATCATTTCAGGAATGCCATAGATGGGAGACAATGCAATATCATTATAATAACCATTTTAAGTGTCCTCTATTCAATTAATTTAATTTCAATTCAAGTTTACAAATCATTACAAATTAACTTTACAGAAAATTATGTTTCTACAATATTTAGTAGTAGCTTATAAGTGGTGACTGTCACTTTGTGCGCATATAACAGGATTTTTTTAGAAAAGTTAATACAAGACGTAGTCAGCCAGACGATGAACATTATTACCAGTAATTATTATATGATGCAGTCAGACTTGTAGCAATCTTTGTTAGTTCTGTTTGTTGATTCAGGGTTAGCATCATCTTGGGTCCTCTGAGGATCAGCATCATCTCTTCTCAGGTGTTCTGGATCCAGACTGGAGCTTGTGTAAATCCCGTGGCAAAACAGAGAAACAAATAGAGACATCATTAGCATAGCTGCTGTTCCAACAAAGTAATTAGTTGAATCCAAGCTAAAGAATAAGAATGTGCATTTATGGTTATGGAGATGATCATCTGCACCTGCAGCGTGTGCTTTACACTTTGCGTTTAGATCGTTAAAATAGGGCCCTATGTGTACAGTTTTGAAAGTTAAATGTAAAAAGGGAAAGTAAAAAGGGGGAAGTCGTGGTCTAATGGTCAAAGATTCAGACTTATATTCCAAAGGTTGTGAGTTTGAGTTTCGGGCCGGCAGGAATGGTAGGTAGGGGGTACATTGCTCTCTCCACCTTCAATACCACAACTGAGGTGCCCTTGAGCAAGGCACCGAACCCCCAACTGCTCCCTGGGTGCTACAGAATGGCTGTAGCTGCTCCGGGTGTGTGTTCACGGTGTGTGTGTGTGTGTTCACTGCTGTGTGTGTGCACTTTGGATGGGTTAAATGCAGAGTACAAATTCCGAGTATGGGTCACTTCACTTCACTTGTTAAAATGCTTAGAGGAATAGAGGTCAATCAGTGATTAAAATCAGTTTGTTTTCTTCTCCATCATTTTTCTTCAACAACCCTAGACACAAACTGCAACTTAAACTGTGAATGTTGGAAGTTGTTATGATGTTCTTCACAGTTTGTCAGACATCTGGAATACATAATGGTTGTTCTTTGCAGAAGATGGTTTCAGTGTGCACTTCATTGAATCAGAATATTCATTCACTGCTGTTCCCACCTGGAGGATATAAAACATACCAACCATCTGTCTGTGAACCTCTCTCAGAGAATTGTAAGATATATTTTAGAATTCCAGTTTCCTTGCTATCATTATTAAAAATCAACATTCAGAATCAACATTGAATTCACCCGTAAATCCAAAGAGAATCACCTTTCACGAGATGAGATGTCTTTGTTATAATGTTTCATAATGTTCTAATAATCCCTCAAGAGAAATTCATTATAACTGTTTATTATAAATAACTGTTTATTTGCATTGTTGAGTCTAGACTCTCAAACACAAGTGGACGTTTATACACACATCATTTTGAGTAGTAGGTGGTCAAGTGTGTGAAATTGCAGAAAAAAGACAAACCCACAATGAAAACACACAGAACTGCACTTTAAAATGAGACATGAAGTCTCATTGAGACTTGAAATGTATCATCCTTTCCATTTATGACTCACAATTACATGCATAATTCAGTGACAATAGTTTCTTGATGATATAACGTTTTATTTAAATTATTGTAGAGACATGGTCTTTATTTCCAATAAAACTAAAAGATAATATATATAATTAGGGCTGCCCTATGGTTTTTCTGGTCGACTAGTAGACGTTTCAGCCTTAGTTGACTAATAGCATGTTAATTAATAAACCATTTAAACATTATAATGAGCCTTTAATTGCCTACATAGCCTAATAAGCATTCAAACACATGCATAAAGCTTGCCACAGTGCACCACAGAAGTAATCATTCTGAGTTTGTCAGGGGAAAAAAACAGTAAGGAGACTGCATTAACATTTTAATAATTTGATAAACTAGTGATTTCTTTGTTTTTGGATTAAGAGATACATTTGGGGACACTGACTCGTCATCTCCTCAATAGTGGACGTGCTTGTATGCATGTTTCATACAGATTAATCTGAGAATAGGCTATTTACTTCCCATTTGAATTGGTTTATTTGAAAGTGGACATTTCACTCTCTTTATATCATTTTAATGTCTGTAAGACAAAGATATACACAGATTTTTGGGCTCAAGTTCACAGAGACCAAAACAGCAGAAAGTGTGAGTGCTCACAAGTAAATTTAGAGTCTTTACAGATTTGAAAGATGTATTACTCTTATCTGTATGACCAAAAGTTATGGAGTATTTTAAGAGCAAGTAATGTACCGGCGCCTCCATCTGTCCTGCACTGAGTGTCCTATTAGCTTACACACTCCACTCAGCTATAGCACACATTTCTCTAGGTTAACATTGGATTGAGCGGCCATGTAAAGTTGCTTTTACTTTCATAAATCGGATGATAAGCCATATTTGAGGTTGATAAATGATAGGTGAGCATTTGGATGTCCTGCCTGATATATTACCATAGTCACTGCGTGACTTCGCCTGTGGATTTTATAATTTTTTTTCTACGACTAAGCTACTAATAAAATTTTAGTTTGCCAAGCCTCTTCTGGCCAACTAATGATTAGATGACTATTAGGGAGCAGCCCTAATTCAAAAACTCAAAACAAATCTCACAATTGCAATGTAACCACAAATTCAATTAATCATGATTCACTTTGACCATTATGGTCACTCTTTAGTTTGGGGACCAATTCTTACTATTGTCTTACTATTAAACAATGCATGCAGCTCATTGTGCTGCTGCTTACGTCATCACGGACATGTGTCCATGATACTCTCCAAAATGTAGGCAAGCCACAGCAGACTGGATGAGGAAGAGAAGAATTGTTGAACAAAGTTATCAAGCTATCAAGTATAAGGTTGGGGGTTCGATTCCTAGGAAACACATGATAGGTAAAAACCGATAGCCTGAATGCACTGTAAGTTGTTTTGGATAAAAGCGTCTGCATAAAAATAAAAAAAAAAGTAGTATTCAAATTATTATGGGGAATGTTCAATCACATGTGATGATAAACTCAGCAAGGAATCAATAATAGTAACTACAAATAAATATATAAATATAAAAAGGTACAGGATTAGCTAAATATTTCTCTTTGACAGTAAATTTCATAAATAATTACAAAGAAGCAACAAGTAACACATTGAATTAAACATGAAAAAGTAGAAACAAAATTTTAATGGTATTTTCTTGTAAACTGTGCTCCAGTAATCATTGTTTTATTTAGAACTTTTAAAAATATGTGTTTACCTTGTATCTGGACTGTAATAGCCAAGTCATTTTCTTTTTTATTGCTCAACCAGTTGAAAGTGCTGTGAAACATTTGTCAGGCAAAGGTAAATCCTAAGCTTAAAGGAGACATACGCTTGAGGCCGACTATTTTTGTCAGGCTATAGGTACTGCATTTACCTGCATCCTGATGATGGAGTCTGTACTCTTGAAGACAGACTGAGTGGTTGCCTGAAGCCTTACAGAGAATTGTGAGGAATTTTCTCATAGCAGGGTGTTTAGTGGGTGTTCAGAATTCAATGAGCAAAGGATCGGCAGGGTCGGACAAATTTATCCATCTTGGTCCCAGCTGAGTGCTTTCTCTTGCTCTTTTTTTCTTATTCTCTTTATTGTTTTGTTCACTTTCTGTTCTGTTAGGATCTTACATATGCTACAGATGCAGTATAGCAACAAGAAGGCATTTGCATCAGTTGCAAGTATTATTTTATTTTTTTACTCATACACTCTGGAATGCTCTTCATTATGTAAAGGGTTGTTTAATTTTACATAAAAATGAAATAGATTGTTATTATTATTATAAAATTTGGCAAAAAAAAAAAAAAGTGAGGTTTAGCAGAATGTATGATGATATCTTTATCTTCCATACAATGAAAGGGGATAGGATTACACCATGTAATTATGACAGACCCACACAACATCAAATCTCAAAAGAACAATATTTAAAGGGTTAGTTCACCCAAAAATGAAAATTGTGTCATTAATGACTCATCCTCATGTCGTTCCAAACCCGTAAGACCCCAGTTCATCTTCGGAACACAGTATAAGATATTTTAGATTTAGTCCGAGAGCTCTCTGTCCCTCCATTGAAACTGTGTGTACGGTATACTGTCCATGTTCAGAAAGGTGAGAAAAACATCATCAAAGTAGGTCCATGTGACATCAGAGGGTCAGTTAGATTTTGTTGAAGCACTGAAAATACATTTTGGTCAAAAAATAACAAAAACTACGACTACTTTATTCAGCAAAGTCTTCTCTTCCGGGTCTGCTGTGAATGCGTTCACAACACTGCAGTGTAGTGATGTCCGGTTCATGAATGAATCATTCAATTTAACCGGTTCTTCTTGAACCAGTTCACCAAATCAAACTGAATCGTTGAAACGGTTCGCATCTCCAATAAGCATTAATCCACAAATGACTTAAAGGTACAATTTGTAAGATATTTGCAGTAAAATATCCAAAAAACCATTAGGCTAGTGTTATATATTTTGTCCAGCTGATTACTAACAATGTCTCTAATGTTTTCTACTACCTGTAAATCATGAGAAAATTCACATTCTAAACAGTGACACAGGGCAGTGCAGTCGCCTGTCAATGACGTTAGTAATCCTTTGTTACCGCCTTTACTGACGTAGAAACCACATGACAACAGTGTCGTGGACAAATGTGGAAGTAGTGTCTAGCGTCCAGCAAACCACTAGCTTGCTTCAAGCAGTTCTTTAATTACTACTTTATGCACGTTTTATGGTGGATTGTGTTACATATTTATGGAACATAATTACCGTTTACCGTCTGCCACTGGTTCTGTCGACAAGGACAGCTCCCGTAAACGTAAGTGTACGGGCCAACCACATGACTCAAGGAGAGTTTGGGACAAGAGGAGAGAAAAAGTGACGATCAATATCAGTGTTGCATTTTCTAGATGAAGAGAGCTTCGAGACAAACTTCAACTAGAAAGAGATGCCGATCTCACTTGTGTTTTACTCGACAGGTGAGTTGTTTTGATTCTTATCTTTACAGAAAACGTATGCTATTACAACGATCAACAAGTTAGTATTATGGGGCATACACGACAAACGCGTCTCTAGACCCGCACAAGGACGAGTCTGATCCATAGTCTGATCACGTCTTTGCATTGACTTCGTATGTAATCTACTCACACAAATCGTTGAACTCGCATTTGCTATGTATTCCCAGTTATTGTGTTTGAATGTACAGGAGTGTATATATTTGTTCAACAAGTGGTAATTGTTTTCATATCGTCTGATTGATTGCCGTCAGCGGTTGGGTAGAGGACAACAAATCCCATCATTCCACGCTCCTTCTTAGCGTCATCTAACCACATGATTGTTATTGTTTTGGTAGTGTGCCCTCTAGTGGCAGGTCCTACAACCTGTGCCTTTAAGCTGTTAACTTTTTTAATGCGGCTGACACTTACTCTGAGTTAAAATAAACCAATATCCTGGAATCCCGGAGTAATTTATTTACTCAAACAGTACACTGACTGAACTGCTGTGAAGAGAGACCTGAAGAGGTTTCTGTCGGACGCGTCCGATTGAATGAAGGCTTTTTTTTTCGACCGGTTTATTGAATCAAACTGTCTGAAAGAACCGGTTCACGGAAAAGAACCGAACTTCCCATCACTACTGGTGATCCAAAAACTGATGCAACCAGATCTTGACTCTAGAATGAGTCAATCTTTCGTTTGTTATCTGGCTCGGCTCGGTGTTCATCTTCAGTTCTCTCTCTTCACAGCAGTTCAGTCAGTGTACTGTTTGAGTAAATTAATTACTCCAGGATATTGGTTTGTATTAACTCAGAGGGCGTGTCAGCCATGTTAAAAAAGTCAACAGCTTAAGTTATTTGTGGATTAATGCTTATTGGAGACGCGAACCGTTTGAAACAATTCAGTTCGATTTGGTGAACTGGTTCAAGAAGAAACGGTTAAATCGAATGATTCGTTCACGAAAACGAATCATCGTGAACGAATCATTCGATTTAACCGTTTCTTCTTGAACCAGTTCACCAAATCGAACTGAATTGTTTCAAACGGTTCGCGTCTGAGGAACAGAAAGCTCTCAGACTTAATCTGAAATATCTTAAACTGTGTTCCGAAGATGAACGGAGGTCTTATGGGTTTGAAACGACATGAGGGTGAGTCATTAATGACATAATTTTCATTTTTGGGTGAACTAACCCTTTAAAGGATCCTTCTACCATATACTAATTTCAATATTA
This sequence comes from Carassius gibelio, assembly GCF_023724105.1. Lineage (NCBI taxonomy): Eukaryota > Metazoa > Chordata > Actinopteri > Cypriniformes > Cyprinidae > Carassius > Carassius gibelio. The sequence goes on from NC_068411.1 coordinate 11,103,687, forward strand.
CTGTATTTGTCTTTCCATTCTGTCCTGCTGTGAGTATCAGGCTATTAAAATAAAATGATGCAATTTCCACAAGGATATTTCAATGAAACATTATTATGCATGATTAGAAGACTTACTGTAAACCTCAACTCTTAAGAAGAAACAGGTCAATAGGGATATATACACAATAAAGACGTGTGCAAGGTAGATTTTTATCTTATATCCTTTCTCTTTTTTTTTAGTCTTTCAAAGCTTTTGGGCACTGGTACAACCATTTAAATGTTCTACTTAGAGAGAGATACTAAGTTATTGTAGTATATCATTATGTTCCTAACAATAAGTTGGTTTAAAAATGGCTTATTCTTTGCATAAGCAAAGTGTTACACTACTATAGTAGAAAAAAAAATGTATGCTTCTTTTAAATTTCATCATTTTGGAGAAGAAGATGCAATAGAAGAAGAAGAAAAGGGGTGATTTTATAAAATCCTTTCTGATTTAATAAAATATACTTTAATATTTTATACTATATATCAAAACTATATAAAATGATTTATTAATTAAGATACAATTATCTATATGAAAGTTATGACTAAAACATTTATAACTCGGTTGTTGTGGAGGTTTGTGCATTTTGTAATTAGGATGGTCTGACCTCTGGAGATCCCCCGGTCCCCTTGAATGACAATGTCACAATCTGTATCCTGTGAGAATACCCTGCTGCTCTCGGTTCTGCGTCAAGCTTGCGCAAATACACAACCTCATTCATATACACAGACAGTGGAATTGCGCCTGTCACTACGTGGGTCAAACAGAGCCAGCCCACTCAGAGCGCTATTTAAGGGCCTCTCTTGCACAGTGCAGCGAAGTTTCAGATACACACTTGTTCTGCAGTCAGCGTGTGTTCTCCATCTCTCTCTCTCTCTCCTCCTCCTCTCTGCCAGAGTTTCACCTGAAGGTATGATCTCAATTTTTCTTATATTTGAATGTGGAGTGTTGTATGCTTCTGTATAAAATCACTCAGGCTACAGTTGTGTAAAATATTGTGTAATATTATATATTGTGTAATGCGATATGTCCCATTGTTCTGTATTTTAGTTTGTAGATTTTAAATAAAAGATAAGGAGATATGAAGTGTGTGAATAGGGTGCGCTAGTAGTGATGTAGTTTCGACACAAATTTCAATTTCAGATCCTTTTGCTGTTTCTTCTTGGCTTGAATCCGAGAGTTATTTAGGGTTATTAGATTTTTAGTATCTCAACAAAAAAAAAAAATTAAATTGAATAAAATCATTGTTTGAAAGAAAGAAAGAAAGAAAGAAAGAAAGAAAGAAATAAAAAAAGTCATTAAGTCAAAATTTGCAACCCAGAAATCAGTTAAATGGACCTCTTTGACAAATGGGTTTGATCAGAAACTGGTGAAATAAACTGAAAAACCCATATTTGAGATCTACCAATGTTGCACATTGCAGCCCAATTAGTTTGTATATCTGGTGTTTAATTCAAATATATTTACACTTTTTCTCTGTAACTGTGCTGGGTTTCATGTCTTGAATGGAAGCAGGAAAGTCTCAGTCCTCTTTCTTTTAGAAATCTTTTTTATTTATTCTGATGGAGGATCTTTTAATGGAATTTAGCATTTTAATATTTTTAAGTTTGATGTGAAATCAGGTGAAAATCTGTTCGCTAGGCTTAAATGATTTTTTTACTCATTAAGGTGTATTTTGCAAAAGCTCAAATTAATAGGATTTTAATGAAGCAATATTAAAGCTCTAACATGTGTGTGTGTGTGTGTGTGTGTGTGTGTTTATTTCAGCCATGAACGCTGGAATCTGTGTGTGTGTGCTGCTGGCTGCCCTCTCCACCAGCAGCTGCCTTTCTCTCCCCGCAGTCTCAGAAGATGGGGGGCAGTCTGATCTCGGGATCGTAATGGAACACACACGCCACACCCGTGCAGCACCCTCCAGTGGACAACTCAGCCTGCTGTCCAAAGCAGAGGATGATGAAGATCCCCGCAGCAGTTTGACTGAACTACTGGCCAGAATCATCTCCACAAAAGGTGGAATTCTCGTTTCAAATGAACCGAACTTTTATAAATTGTCCCTTATGCATATTATGTTATAGCCTTTATAAACTATGATAATTCCATTTCAATAGCATTTCAGTTGCATTAACTTTGGTCAATTAGAGTTAATATTGTCCTATTTAAGATTTCTATTGATCCTCTACTACAGCAACAGGAATTATATAATAATAATAATATAATAAATAATACTTCTACTAATGATTTATTTCTAGATTTATATATAAATAGATAGACACGTAAGCAATCTCCAAAGGTTCCTGTGCTTAAATAAATAAATTATTTTGTCTTTTCATGCAGGTACATATCGCAGAAGCCCCTCCCCAAAAAGCAAGTCCATGGGCAACAATCACAGAATAAAGGACAGAGATTACTTGGGATGGATGGATTTTGGCCGACGGAGCGCAGAGGAGTATGAATACTCCTCGTAAGATCTTTTCAACAAATCATGTTAATCAACCTGATTAGCCAATCACCTGTACAGAGTCACCCATTTCAATGTCAATCAAATCAAAGTCTGAGAGCTCGGTCTGATGTAAATTTGTTTGTAAAATGGAGATAATGCAATATATAAATATATGTGTCCATCTATATATATTTATTTTGCAGAAAAAAAACGAGTGAGAATGTAGTCTCAACTGCTTTTATTCTCATAACTCATGTATATATGATTTTATCCTCACTTTAGACATATCACAGGTGTCTCGAATAAATCATTGCCTTAACTCACTCATCCAAAGTCTCATGGCTATCGTAACTCATTGTACATTTGAAATGTAGAAAGAAAAATCCAAGTTTGACCAGCATAACGTGCATTTAGGACCATTAAACAACAATAACAAAGAAAAAAAAAAAAAACTCTGTGGATTAAGAAAAACTAAATCAACTGGCCATTTAGCGTTTAGCTTTTCTTAGCAAGTAGCTTTGATTTTATTATCTAAGCTGAATCCACCACAGATCAGTGAAGCCATTTGTGTGGTGTTGAGGGACCAAGCTAACAGATTACAGTTAATGATCTTATTATGAAAGCTTTCTCTTATTGGTCCCCCAAAGCTAAACAGCTAGCATTACAGCACTAGCGCCACGAGTAGCCTTCAAATCCAATTCTCTTCCCATTGCCTGAGGGACAGATTAGAGTTCAGGCAATAATACTCAAATCTGCAGAACAGGGTGAGAGACCGAGAGAGAAACACATGCAGACGGTTAGACAGGGAGACGACGCTCCATGGTTTATTGTGCAAAACACTTGAGTTAGCACATAATGGATGAATCGTAGGCTGATGATTGCCAGCGAATGAAGAGCTACACCAAACAAAAAGAGCCATTATGCCACAGGTGTGCCTTAGTGAAAGAGATTTCATTCTGTTAGACAATATAAAGTGAACCAATAAATGCACACTTATAAACAGTGCCAAACATGAAAAGGTTTGCAAACAGGGCAATTAAATGTGTTCTGGCAATGTAGATACATTGTCTGAGCCAACTAGCTAATTCTCTTATTCCCCCCTTCTTCACACATAGACAAATGCATCTTTGAAGTGTTTTTCACTGACGGATACCAAAGAGTTTGGTTTTGCTTTATTGCTTTACAGGTAAGACAACTTCAAGTCCTATAATGCAGAATGGTTGTTTAGGGACTGGACTGGTGCTAAAATGACACTTACTTCATTGTACCCAAATTTCCTGGATTATATAACAACACATTAGTCATAACTAAGGAAAGACCTGAGATAATTAACTTACAATTCACTTACTCTTTTGAGATACTTAATTAAATTTAATGAATTATGATGACTGGCACGATGGATTATGATGACTGTATGCAATGAACTGACATATTATTTGCAGAAATAAATTATAAACTGAGGTTTATTACTTGGTGTTTTGGAGCTTGTTCAGATCCCTGATCTAAAGTATGAGCAATAATAATGTCACATGCTTTCAACATGTTCATATTTAATGTTTTATGCTAGAATCCACATGATTGAATGCTAGGATTAGACAGTCTAGTTTCCAGCCCTGCTCCAACACACCTGTCTGTAATTATCAAGTGCTCCTGAATATCTTAATTAGCTGGTTTAGGTGTGCCTGATTTGGTTGGAGCTGAATTTTGCAGGAAGGCAGATCTCCTGGGACAGGATTGGGCATACTCAGAGTCGGAAACTCCTGAAATGAAAAAGAGGATTCAATTATTAAAGGGATATTGTTATGTTTAACAGAATAAGTGAAAAGAGAGTTTCGGGTGAATGCTAGTTGACTCAATGGACTTCAGAGGCAACAGAATGGAATACAGTACAACTGTGAAACATGCGCATCATCATGACTTCACGACAGTATTACTACAACAGATAATAACAATGAAGAACTGGATTGCAATCACAACACCCCCACCCCCCCCCCCCCCCACCCCACAAACACACCTCCAAGATTAAGTATGAAACGTAGCTTCAAAGTAATGGAATTGTACAGGACATGTCCTTGTCTTCACAGGGTGAGTTCTCATAGGGGTATATTCAGATTGTGGGCTCTGACAGCGTTCGTTTCTTGCTTCCTGTCTGGTGCCTACATCAGGATCCAGATTTAATGGTGGCAGAATTTGCTCCATAGGTCAGTCCAGGTTTTCCTCCATAACAGAAGGAGTGGGCACTCTTTGAAGACAACTGACATGCCAGCAGGATCCATTAGCTAGTTCAAAAGTGACTGGTCCAAGTTGCTGTTTGAGCTGGAGGGGCTGAGAGAGGAGAGAGCAAAGTTTTTCTAAATCTTGTGTTGTGATGTGACCTACAGGCTCTTACCCAATCCTGTACTCTTATCTTTGTGGGCCGAATGTGATGCTTGCTGTCATATCTGGCTCTCATGTTGCGTTGATGTTGATGAACCTATGCCCGAGTCGAAGTGTTCACTGATGAGATGAGATGAGATGAGATGTGCACTGCCTGCTCAACGGTAATTCTAGTTTCCTGTCAAGCATGAGACAGGCAGGGGACACCCCACTGGTAGCATGTTGGGTAGCGCGATAATGCAATAGGGTCTGGGAGAAAGCAGCCTTAACTGGGAAACCTTGGACAAGGTATGCACTTATGCCATTTTTCAAACTTTGGTTAAATCTTTCCATACCGCCATTAGCTTGAGGATGGTAGAAGGCAGTATGTATATGGGCTATGCCCTTGGCAGCTAGGTACGATGAAAATTCACTGGAAACAAACTGCAGGCCATTGTCAGTGGTAATGGCCCGTGGGATTCTCCATCAGGGAAAAGAGTTGCTCCATGAAATCAACCATTGCGGAGGATGTAACTGAGCCCATTGGCACAACCCCGGGCCACTTTGAGTGGAGGTCATACACCACAACTAGGAACCACTGATGGTGAGGAACAGAGGCAAGCTCTCCACAAATGTTTATTTGTAGATGCTCCCAAAGCTTTGTGGGCCAGTCAACAGTTTACAAAGGTGGCAGTGCTGGAGCACCTGTTTTACCACTAAGCAGACAAGATGCATAGTCTTGTAGAGAGACTTCTTGCTCTCTGTCAATCCCTGGCCAACAAACCAAATCTTGGCACCTCTGCTTCAGTTTAACTATCTGTACATGACCCTTCTGTGCCATTGACGGCACCTGCCCCCTAAGGGGTAGGTTCAGGGTAATGTAGACTGGGTCTGCTGCAGACTCTCGCTTAAGTTCTTCAAGAGCCACTGCAGCCTGTAAGGGCTCATAAACTAACTGCACAAGGTAAATATATCTATATCTATATCTGACTCTGGCTGGTTGGCTGAGCTTGTTGACTCAGCAGCTGAACGTGACAGGAAATCTGCAATCACGTTGTCTTTTCCAGCAGTGAACAGCAGCTGGTAGTTGTACTGATTCAACCTGTCAGCCTATCGGTGAAGCCGGATCGTCCATATATATACATGTGCCAGCACCGATATGGCCAAATGCATGCCAACGCCTCTCTCTCTCGCACTGAGTATTTCTGTTCCACAGTACTTAGAGCCTGTCGTAGAGGGGCAGTAATTTCACATTACTGAGGTAAGAACCTAAGCAGTCATGCTGAGGAAGGATGCAAGCTGTCCAGCTGAGGTTGGCATTGGAAGGTTGTCCAGAATGGCTTCAACATTGGACTGCAATTGTGCAATACCTGAGCTGGACACCTGGACAGCAATCCAAATTTTCCTTTGTTCAATGTCAGATTGCATCTAGACAGAGCTGTGAACACCAGTCTGAGGCATTCGTCATGAGTGGTTACGTCCTTTCCATGTACTACAATACAATTTAAGTACACAGCAGTACCTGGGAGCCCTGCTATTACAGTAGCCATGATTTAACTTAGGCCAAATGGAATTTAGACCTTAAAACAGAACAACCCCATGTGAGTCATGAATGCAGTCACCTTTCAGCTGTCCTCATGAAGGGGTATCTGCAAGTAACCTTTCTTAAGATCCAGCTTTGTGGACTCTGAGGAAACATAGAAGAGTGTTGTGAGTTCCTCACTTGTCAGCAGTGGGTATTTGTCTGACAGCCTTGTTATATCCCCGAAGGTCAATGCAGAGACGTATGCCTCCAGCCTATTTTTGCACAATCACAAGATTTGAGACCCAACGGGAAGCATCAATGGGCTCAAAGAGGTCTGCAGCTAGCATGCCTTGTAGTTAAGTGGTGACCTTGTTGCACATGGCGAGATGCACTCATTGCAGTGACTAGATTACAAACGGTACATCTAGGTTAAGCAGGGGTTTGTGGGAAAAAGCAGAGAGGCAGACTAAACGACTCAATAGAGCGGGAAACTCTGTCTGCAATGGAGAGTCCACCTGAAGGATGGTTGCACCACTGTTGTCATCTAGAGAAAAGTCAAGGCTAAGGAACAGGTCAAAACCTTATAATAGTATAATAATAGTAACTCTGATAAACGTTTTCGCCCATATTATACTGGCAGTTTAAAAACTCTAGTCACAGCAATGCTGGCTTGGCCATGACCAAAGAGCTCCAGAAGTGATGGCTGTAACTCAACATCAGAGAAAAATGTCTTGTAAGTTCAATTCAATTCAATTCAAGTTTATTTGTATAGCGCTTTTTACAAAACAAATCGTTACAAAGCAACTTTACAGAAAATTATGTTTCTACAATATTTAGTAGTAGCTAGTAGTTTGTGCACATTTGACAGGATTTTAGAAAAAAATAATAATAATACAAGACGTAGTCAGCTAGACGATGAACTATCAATATTATTAATTAAGTTATTATATGATTCAGTCACACATTTAGCAATAATTGTTAGTTCTGTTTGTTGATTCAGGGTTAGCATCATCTGAGGTCCTCTGAGGGTCAGCATCATCTCTTCTGGATCCAGGTGTTCTGGATCGAGGTGTTCTGGATCCAGACTGGAGCTTGTGTAAATCCTAGTTACCACGGGACGTAAATCCCGTGGCGAAACATAGAAACAAAATACAGACATCATTAGCATAGCTGCTGATCCAACAAAGTAAAATTAGTTTAACCCAAGCTAATGAATAAAAATGCACCTTTGATCAGATGCAACTACACTCACAATTAAAAAGATACATTATTCGAATGCTTGGCGAAAGAGATGTGTTTTTAATCTAGATTTAAACAGAGAGAGTGTGTCGGAACCCCGAACATTATCAGGAAGGCTATTCCAGAGTTTGGGAACCAAATGTGAGAAAGCTCAACCTCCTTTAGTGGACTTTGCTATCCTAGGAACTACCAAAAGTCCAGCGTTTTGTGACCTTAGGGTGCGTGATGGTTTGTAACGTGGTAGAAGGCTAGTTAGGTACGCGGGAGCTAAACCATTTAGGGCCTTATAGGTAAGTAATGATAATTTGTAACTGATATGGAACTTAATAGGTAGCCAGTGCAGATACTGTAAAATTGGGGTAATATGATCATATTTTCTTGACCTGGTAAGGACTCTAGCTGCTGCATTTTGGACTACCTGTAGCTTGTTTATTGACGAAGCAGGACAACCACCTAGAAGTGCATTACAATAGTCCAGTCTAGAGGTCATGAATGCATGAACTAGCTTTTCTGCATCAGAAACAGATAACATGTTTCGTAGCTTGGCAATGTTTCTAAGATGGAAGAATGCAGTTTTTGTAACATTGGAAATATGATTTTCAAAAGACAAATAGCTGTCTAATATAACACCCAGATTTCTGACTGTAGAGGAAGTAACAGTACATCCGTCTAGTTGCAGATTGTAATCTACAAGATTCTATGTAGTGTTTTTTGGTCCAATAATTAGTATCTCTGTCTTATCCGAATTTAATTGGAGAAAATTATTTGTCATCCAATCTTTTACATTTTTAACACACTCTGTTAGCTTAGATAATTGGGAGGTTTCATCTGGTCTCGTTGAGATATATAGCTGAGTATCATCAGCATAACAGTGGAAGCTAATTCCGTATTTACTAATAATATTACCAAGGGGCAACATATATATTGAAAATAGAAGGGGACCTAGGACGGATCCTTGTGGCACTCCATATTTTACTGATAATAAATGAGATGACTCCCCATTTAAGTAAACAAAATGGTAGCGATCGGACAGGTAGGATCTAAACCATCTTAGAGCCTGCCCTTGAATACCTGTATAGCTTTGTAATCGATCTATGAGTATGTCATGATCTATGGTGTCGAACGCAGCACTAAGATCAAGTAAGACTAGAAATGAGATACAGCCTTGGTCTGACGCAAGGAGTGCAGTTTCTGTGCTATGGTGGGGCCTAAAACCTGACTGAAATTCTTCATACAGATCATTTTTATGCAGGAAGGTGCTCAATTGAGCAGACACAACTTTTTCTAAAATTTTAGACATAAATGGAAGATTTGAAATAGGCCTATAATTTGCCAGTACACTAGGATCTAGTTTTGGTTTCTTAATAAGAGGCTTGATAACCGCCAGCTTGAATGGTTTTGGGACGTGACCTAAAGATAACGACGAGTTAATGATATTGAGAAGCGGTTCTTCGGCTACAGGTAACAGCTCTTTCAGTAATTTAGTGGGTACAGGATCTAATAAACATGTTGTTGGTTTAGATACAGTGATAAGTTTATTTAGCTCTTCCTGTCCTATGGTTGTAAAGCACTGCAGTTTATCTTTGGGTGCGATGGATGAAACTGAAGTTTTAGATGCTGTAGAATCTACATTCGCTATTGTATTTCTAATGTTATCTATTTTATCAGTGAAGAAATTCATAAAGTCATTACTATTTAACGTTGGTGGAATATTTGAATCAGGTGGCATCTGGTAATTTGTTAACTTAGCCACTTGGATTGTTTTGGTTATTTTCAATGAGTTTGTGTATATGCTCTGCCCTAGCAGATTTTAGGGCCTGTCTATAGCTGGACATACTGTTTTTCCATGCAATTCTAAAAACCTCTAAGTTAGTTTTTCTCCATTTGCGTTCAAGACTACGAGTTACTTTCTTGAGAGAGTGAGTATTACTGTTATACCATGGTACAGTACGTTTTTCTCTAACTTTTTTCAATTTGATCGGGGCAACAGCTTCTAATGTATTAGAGAAAATAGTGCCCATGTTGTCAGTAATTTCGTCTAATTCATGTGTATTTTTGGGTACAAATAGCAGTTGAGATAGATCAGGCAGGTTATTTGCGAATCTTTCTTTGGTGGCTGGAACAATAGTTCTGCCCAGACGGTATCGCTGCGACATATAGTTAATATCAGTTATACGCAGCATGCACGATACAAGGAAATGGTCTGTAATATCATCACTTTGAGGTACAATATCTATAGCAGTAAGATCGATTCCATGCGATATAATTAAATCTAGTGTATGATTAAAACGATGAGTGGGCCCGGTGACATTTTGCTTGACTCCAAAGGAGTTTATTAGGTCAGTAAACGCAAGTCCTAATGTATCATTTGCATTATCAACGTGAGTATTAAAATCTCCCATGATTAGCGCCTTATCAACTGTAACTAGAAGGTCTGAGAGGAAATCTGCAAATTCTTTTAGGAATTCTGTATACGGCCCTGGTGGTCTATACACAGTAGCCAGAGCAAGAGATACATTAGATTTCTTTTGCATGTCTGACAGAGTAACATTTAGCATAAGTATTTCAAAAGAGTTAAACCTGTATCCTGTTTTCTGGGTAACATTGAGAATATCACTATATATTGTTGCAACACCCCCGCCACGACCAGTCTGACGGGGCTCATGCTTATAACAGTAGTTTGGTGGAGTAGACTCATTTAGACCAAAATAATCATTTGGTTTTAGCCAGGTTTCAGTCAAGCAGAGTACATCAAAACTATTATCTGTGATCATTTCATTTACAATAACTGCTTTTGGTGTGAGTGATCTAATATTTATGAGCCCAAACTTTAAAAATTGTTTTTGTTCATTTACTTTACATTTTTCTGGTTTAATTACGATAAGATTTTTTCTAGATCCTACATTATATTTATATTTTGACCTCACTATTCGGGGAACAGACACAGTCTTAATAGTTTTTACAGTGCAAGTACTTTTAGCATTTAAGCGGGTGGAACAAAACTCATCATAATGGTTATTTGAGAATTGTCTTACTAGTCACATGGAGCGAAGTGTCCTGGAGATGTTGTCAGAAAGCAGCTCCGCTCCGATTCCGCTGGGGTGTAATCCATCAGCGCGAAACAGCCTAGGACGCTCCCAGAAAAGATTCCAGTTATTAACAAAGAGCAGTTTCTGTTCTTTACACCATGACAACAACCATTCATTTAAAGCAAAAAGTCTACTGAACCTTTCGTGTCCTCGTCGATACGTGGGCAGTGGTCCTGACACGACGATCGTCGCCGCGGGTGTCGTGCTGCGAACCGTCTCGATCAGGCTCCCGAAGTCCCTCTTCAGCGTCTCCGTCTCCGCTGTGGATGCACCCAGGGTCCGTGGTGTCCCGGCGTCGCAGTGAAGGACATCTGGGAAGATCGCGTCCTGGGTGCACCGGGCCTGCTCAGAGAAACACACGGAGTAGACGTGGTGGGACTGTTAACAGCACGCTGTATACTTACCCCGGACTTGTGAGCATCAGCCCGGGATGATTCCAGCGCGGCTCTCCGCTCTCTCAGCTGGGCCTGCCTCTGTTCCAGGTCGCGAATCTGCTTCCCCACGGCCTCGAGCTCGAGCTGCACAGAGTGGAGACATTCATCCGCCATTAAAGCAAGTAACAGTGAGTACAGCAGTGGTAATGTGTGTGAATAGAGTATTAACAATGTAAGCGCAGTTAGGAGCAACCACGCTTGCTGATGCGAACTGGCTAAAAGCTAATAGCGGACCCGGGAGATCAAAATAAAACTAGTGTTAGCGAGGCGCTCTGATTGTTTTTGTTGTAGAATACAATAGAGGATATATTCACACGTTATATAAACGGAAACGATGATGTATAAAATTGATTTTTAAGTTAAAAATAGTCAATGAAAAGAATACAGTGACGGAGCTCAAACGCAGTACAGCCGTCAACAACAAACAGGAAGTCGTTTGTTTGTTGTTATAAGTGGCCATATTAAGCAATGACACTTTAGCTCCTGTGTCCAAAAGCAGTGGAATGCAACAGTCTTTCAGCTGCACACCACATGTAGAGAAAGTGAGGACCAATTATATGAATTACTGCTGGTGAAGGCTGCACACTGGACTTTGATCTGCACCACCTTGCAAAGTGGTTGAGCTTACCACAATTCCTACACTTTTGGCCAATAGCTGGGCAGTCTGGGGACCTGTTGGCTTGGTGAATTGAGCCACAGTTGTCACATTTCCGTCTCTGTTGACTTGACTGAGGCTGTTTGCTGGATGATTGCACCTGCGGCTGGAACTCCTCATGACTGTATTTACAGGTACAGAGGTGACATCCATTTTAACTGCATTAGTCACTGCTATTTTAGCTGCACACTGTTTAGCTTCTTGAGTGCCAGAGCGAAAGCCTTATCCAAAGTAAGTCTATCATCTTCCATAAGCAGCCTCTCTCTCAACCATGCACTGTTTTTTCATTAAGTTGGTCTCTAATTAATTTGTCACTAAAAAGTGTACTAAATTTGCATGGCTCAGTAAGGCTTTTTAAATCAGTGGCAAACTGACTGGCTGACTCACACGATCATTGGCATCTTTGCATGAAATTTATGTCTTTCAACAGCAGTCTTTTGAAAATATCCTTTTAGTCATGCAACAGCGTCAGAGTACTTATTTGCAGCGCCGAGCATCTGGAAGATCAGTAATCCTTATGCACAGAGACAATTGAGGAGAAGTGGAAGAGATGCCTTCTCCCGTCCAGGACATCATCCAAGCCCGTGGCTAGAAGGTACATCTGAAACGACACATACCATCGCTCCCACAGCACAACAGGTTCACCAGTGTGGGGCAGAAATGGTTCAGGGGGAGGCAGAGATAAAGCCATCCTCATCGCCAAATGTTATGTTCAACAAAACACGTGCAAACAGAGCTTTGGGTGAATGTGTACTCAAAGAACTACAGCAGAAACAGAACAGAATATGTTACAATTGTGAAGCATGGGCATCAGCATGACTTCACTACAGTATTACAGTATTAGTATTACAGCTGAGGTGAGGAGTGTGATGTAGAGATGCGCACTAGCGGTTTAGCCAGTCACAATACACTGAGCCAGATGACCAATCTGAGCCCATTGCATATATCTGAGGGAGGGGCTTAATAAAAACCAGGAAATCTTTGGAGCATTGACTGAGTGGTGTAGAATAAAGGTAAACTAGGTATTTTAAAGAACCTGTGATTCTGTGAATGTGTGATGGTTGTCATGGCCTTTCCTGAAAGTCTTATCTTGAAGGTCATGAAACCAAGTCTGGAGATGTTTTCCAAACTCAGCATTCTCTTCTGGACTTGGCTTAGTGTTGGCTATTGGCAGAAATGATCAGATAAGAAATCTTAGAGACAGTTCCTTAAGATAATTATAATAAGATGTCTAAATCAGGCACTTTAATGTGTAACAAGTTATTGATTATTGGATTATTGGGGTCCAATCAGTATTCTGAATATTCATATTAACTAAATCTAGTATATATACAAACAAAGTGGTCTAAAATAATTTGTAGAATTTGAAAACATTAAAAAACCTTTTTTATAATGTAATTTCATTAGATTTAAATACATTAAAAAAGTTGGCACCTGTAAACAAGTTAAAGTATAGCTTTGCTTTTCTGAACCTATACATCTACTGGTCTCTGATGTTTTTGATGGACATAGTCAGTCCTACTCCCATGTTGTGTTTTGCTACCCAGTATATTTACTGTGCATTGTATGACAATGTTTGAAAATAACCTTACCTTGCAGGTTTGGAAACCAAACCTGACACTTCTTGCTGAACTTATCTTCCCCTTTAGCTGATGGTTTTACTTAAAGGGACAATAAGTAACTTTTTAGGTATTTTATTATCTAAAATCAATATTTCTATTCATAAATATGCCCTCAATGGTGTACAAATACCTATGCCAATGTTTAAACTAATCCTCGTAAATGAAGAATTTATTATCTTTATATACATGGGACGGGTAGGTTGACGGAGGCTTCCATGTAGTTCCGCCATCTTGCAAAACTATAATAGCAGAGAGGGACAAAAAGTACTAAGCCAACGCGTTTCCACAGCGCGTTTTCGGTCAGAGCCAGAAACGCAGGTGCAGAGCAGTGAGAGGCGCTTGAAACTGCACCGGCAAGTTTAAAAGTCTGGATTGCATTCTTTGTCATGATTCTGCCCTCGTGTCCTTGATTTTTTTCCTAGTCTTGAGGCAGGATCATGACAGACCCGTGCTTGTGTTGTCTCGTTCCCTTGCCCCGCCCCCCTTGTTAACCTAGTCGTGTCTTGATTGTCCCATCTGTGCCACCTGTCGTGTCTTGATTGTTCCCCCTATTTAGATCTCCTAGTGTGCTCTGTCTTGCGTCGGTTCATTGAGAATTGTTCCCTAAGATTTGTGATTTGTGTGTGTTCCTCACCTGTGATTGAGATATTGTATCCTGTATAACCGTGAGTGTTATTTGTAGTTAGTGTTCTCCTGTTTTGAGTCTTTGTTTATCTTGATTAATCAGTCCTGTTTAGTTATTGTTGTATCTGTCCTAGTCCTGTTTTCCCCCTCGTGGGTTTTGTTTTCCCCTTTTTGTAAATAAACCCCTTGTTTTGTGATTCCCTGTCTGCACTTGAGTTCCTCCTTGCCTAACCTTGACAGAATGAACCGACCAAAAAGGAACTCAGCAGGCAGGAGGGCCTCTGAGCTTCAGCGTCAGGCGGAGTTCCGGAGGCTGTGCTGGACGTCATCCCCCACCGACAGGAGGGGGGTCACCCTCCCATACTCGCCTGAGGGGGAATGGATCCTCCGTAATTATGCCCGGCTGTGGGAAAGCATCTCCCAGGAGGAGCCACAGAGGTCCCCTCCACCTACCCAGCTGCCAACGATCCCTGAGGGTCGTGTCCTGGCCGTGGCAACCCTGGGGGATCAGGCAAGCCCCTCCCAGAGTCCTGAGGTGCCCTCCACAGCCAGCAGTCTCCCCATGAAACGAGGGAGACGGTTTTCATGGGAGTCAACTTCTGAGTCTTCGGCGTCCAAGACTGCCCTGCCCGAGACCAAACTCCCCCAACCCGCCTCTGACCCAGCTGTGGCCTCTGCACCGCGCCCAAGGAGGAAGAGGAGGAAGAGGGGGCCTGCCGGTCCTGTGACCCTGTCTCCTCCCGTGCCAGCAGCGGAGAGCGCTGGCGTGCCCGTGCCAGCAGCGGAGAGCGCTGGCGTGCCCGAGCCAGCAGCGGTGAGCGTGTCCGAGCCAGCAGCGGAGAGCGCTGGCGTGCCCGAGCCAGCAGCGGTGAGCGCTGGCGTGCCCGAGCCGGCAAAGAAGAGGGCAGTATGCAAGTCGGCAGTCGTGAGAGCGCAGGAGAGTGCCGCGGCCGACTCTGCAGCAAAGACTTTAGTACAGTGTGTCTCATCTCGTAAGGAGATGCCAATTGTCTTAGCGGCTAAAGCCTTTTCAGATTATTTGTCTAGTCTTGTCCGTATCCTAGAAGTCCCCGTCAGTCCTGTCTTGTCCCCAGACCCTGTCCCTAGAAGTCCCGAGTGTCCAGCCGTTGTCCCCCCGTGTCCAGTAGATGTTGTATCCCCGTGTCCTGTTGTCTCCCCGTGCCCTGTAGATGTTGTCTCCCCGTGCCCTGTAGATGTTGTCTCCCCGTGCCCTGTTGATGTAGTCGCCCCTCGTCCTGTTGATGTTGCCCCGCGTTCCGTAAGTGTTGCCCCGCGTCCTGTGTCTGCCCCTGTCAGGTCCTCTGTCAGTTGTCCAGAGACCTCTCCCCACCCCTCTCCACCCAGACCTGCCCGGACCCCCCGTCGTCAGCCTTCGTCCTGTCCTCCTAAGATTCCTACCCCACCCACCCGCCCTGGTCTGTCCCCCATGAACTTTGTGGTCCCGCCCCCTCCCCTTCCCTGTTTGTTTTTTTTTATTTGTCACCCTAACCCTGCCGTCGTGTATTCATGTCTGCCGTTGTTATTATTTGTCATGTCTTGTTGGTTTGTGTCGGTGTCCCAGTCCGTCATGTCAGTCATGTCTCGTGTTTGATGTTCCCTTGAGGAGCGTCTGGAAGCCGCTCCTTAAGGGAGGGGTTCTGTCATGATTCTGCCCTCGTGTCCTTGATTTTTTTCCTAGTCTTGAGGCAGGATCATGACAGACCTGTGCTTGTGTTGTCTCGTTCCCTTGCCCCGCCCCCCTTGTTAACCTAGTCGTGTCTTGATTGTCCCATCTGTGCCACCTGTCGTGTCTTGATTGTTCCCCCTATTTAGATCTCCTAGTGTGCTCTGTCTTGCGTCGGTTCATTGAGAATTGTTCCCTAAGATTTGTGATTTGTGTGTGTTCCTCACCTGTGATTGAGATATTGTATCCTGTATAACCGTGAGTGTTATTTGTAGTTAGTGTTCTCCTGTTTTGAGTCTTTGTTTATCTTGATTAATCAGTCCTGTTTAGTTATTGTTGTATCTGTCCTAGTCCTGTTTTCCCCCTCGTGGGTTTTGTTTTCCCCTTTTTGTAAATAAACCCCTTGTTTTGTGATTCCCTGTCTGCACTTGAGTTCCTCCTTGCCTAACCTTGACATTCTTATTATGGACCATACATATGCCGCGCCACAGGAGAAGAAAACATCGTCGCCAAAACAGTCAAAAATAGAACGTAAAAGGAAACGTGACCGTAGATTACAGAAAACAAGAGTTAATGTCGGTGAAGCTTTTTCTAGGTGGAAAGAGCTAATGCTTGATAAAGATTTCAAAAGAGACGCTGAAGTGGCCAGTTTTCTTCTCGACAGGTAAGTCAGTGTTACAGTCTATATTATAATATTTTTTTTATATCTAACAATGCATATAATTCAGAAAATATGACGAATAAATTAGACATAACTACTAATTACAATATTTCATGTTTTCCACAGTCAGTAATTCATACTGTAACATTCGTTTGTTAGTTGTCATGTTGCAGTTTGTTTGAAATAACACACCTGTTCACCTGAAGGAAAACTCGACGAAGTGCTATTAGAAGACATCCTGTCAAAGCTTTTTGGTACATATCGCCTACCGTAGATGCAACGCGCATTTGAAAAAGCGAGGCGCTGGAGAGCAAAGTTAGT
The DNA here is from genome assembly GCF_023724105.1 of Carassius gibelio. Taxonomy (NCBI): domain Eukaryota; kingdom Metazoa; phylum Chordata; class Actinopteri; order Cypriniformes; family Cyprinidae; genus Carassius; species Carassius gibelio. The sequence continues at coordinate 11,120,360 of NC_068411.1, forward strand.
TTGAATGCAAAATACAATTTCACCACTAGATGGGAGTAATTCCTACTCAGTGTCCCTTTAAAGGGCTAATTTAATGGAAGTATTATTTATTTAAATGGTGCAACTTCAAGAGTCCTTCTTCACTGTATAAATAAAATATATTTTAAAATGTTGTCCATAATTACTTATTCTTGGTGTTCTTTCCATGAAAATTTGGAAACCAATTCTACAGTTTCTCTTGAAACAGATATCGGTTCCTTTTAACATCCCTTGTAATTTTAATAATTGCTGGATAAAACAATCACTTTGAGTGTATTAGACTTTCCACTCTTTCTACACACTGTTCAACAGCTCTTGATCAACCCTTGATCTATTTCTTTGTTTAGTTTATTTCACTGTGGATTCTAGTCACATTTCAAAAATACTTTTACAATATTACAGTTTTGCAGGAAGATATAAAGTGTTAATTCTAACTTTTATTATACATGCTATTTTCACATGGAAATTGATTGGACTGCTATCTACAATATTTAATGACAATATATATTTTTTTAAAAGGTCGATTTTCTGTTTATACATTCACAGGGTATCATGTTGAGAAATATTTTAAATCATATTAATCATGTTTAATTTTAATGGACACAAAGTTTGTTAGGTTATATTGCATGAACTAATGAGAACATAACTTTTGTTAGCCATGTTGTGCATTGCAAGTTAATGTGCACCATATTTGTACATCTTATATATGTATTTTATAGAGTAAATCTAAATATGATGCTGTAATCAGCATTTTAACGATTTTTTCACGACAGCTGTAGCAAAAATATTGCAAGACTTCAAAACAGTTCCACATTAATACTTATTTAATATGCAAAGAAGTCTTAAAAGAGACCTGACCATTAAAACAGTTGAAACCAGTAAATGATGTAAAAATCCTATAAACATTATGGTGCACCTCAGTGAAAGATAAAATTCATTACCCTTTAAACATAGTTTGTAGTCTAATTAGTTATTTTCTAAGAAACAGTTTGAGTTTCTGTTCAGTTTAACATTATCCTCTTTCCCACAATATTAAACATTTTAGATGTTTTCCTTAACTGATTTTAAACCAGTTATTTAGATATAGGCTTTCTCAGCTTCCCTATTTACCCAGTTCTTGCGATATTGCAATGATGCAATATTTGGAAAGTTGGTTTTGCAACAAAATGTTTTTATTAAATATTATCTCATTTAAATGCAGTGTGGATCACAGAATCAGGTATGGTCTGTGGTGCTTAAATTATGCTCAATTGGTGCTAAGGGCTCCAAAGTGTGCCATGAAAATATCCCCTCAAGCATTACATCAGCAACAGCTGCCTGAACCGTTGATACAAGGTAGGATGGATCCATGCTTTTATGTTGTTAACACCAAATTCTGAGCCTACCATCCAGAGGAATTGAGAATCATCAGACCAGGCGACCGTTTTCCAGCGGTATAATGCTGCTGATCGCCATCAAGGTTTGATGTGTTGTACATTCAGAGATGCACTTCTGTGAATCTCGGTAGTAATTAAGTGTTTAAATGAGTAACTGTTGCTTTTCTGTCAGCTCAAACCATTCTGGCCATTCACCTCTGACTTCTGGTATCACAGAAATTCAAAGTCATTTAAACGACCCATCTTCCTCATTCTGATGGGGCATTTCATGACATTTTGTTTACAAGTGGTCACATAATCGCAGTCAAATCATTCCACGGTTAAAACACTGTGATTACGTGAACTGCGATTACATGAGGCATGCGATGTTCATTCATGTTTATTTAACGTTAAAACTAGTATTTTATTGTACATTTATTGTTTGAATTTCCTTATCAAAAGAAACAATATTATAAACTAGAATTTCCAAAGAAAGTTCCATCCATGCAGTGATTCGTTCGGTACACATGCAAAAATTTTTAGTACAAATATATGTGTACCGTTAAAACCCTAATAGACAGATCATTATTTTGACTGTTGAAGTTGAAATGTGGTTTGGTTCAGAGTAAAAAGGCATAAATTACAGCCAAAATGAATTTGAGAAAATAGGCCCATTCAGAACAGTCTTGCAGGAACAAAGTGTTTTGTATTTGTGTTTGCAATAAATTGTAGAGTGTTTCTATGGAAACCCTCTGGAGCTCGAGAATGTCATCTGAATATCATCACATTGTTAGTAAATAGCTGGTGCTCTTCACACGAAGCGGCCTGTTGATCAGTCAGCTGAAGTCTGGACACAAGCATCTACTCACTCCATGCTAATTTACAAGATAAGGGTCCTAAAGTGTTACTGTTAGCTCAAGATCAAACAATTATGGATTCAGAAACGTGAACTGGCATATTATGGACCCACTTGTTCTGACCGCTCTGGCAGTTTCTTTGCGACAGGTTCTGTGTTTGAATTACACTAGACTGATATGGAGTTGCTGGGTTATGAAGATGGTAGGGAACAGAATCAGATATGCTACTGAATCCAGATGGATTATGAGAACTGGATTGATTTGGTGTTGTGTTAGTGAAGCCTGCCCTCTTGAGGTCAACAAGGCTAGTGTATCATGAATGTTGAAAATGTCTTTGGATACTCATGGACCTATAGTACTTGAATAAACATCTAGTTAATAATGCAAAATAAGACAATTGACACAAAATTATCACAACTGGTTTATTGATCCTCTGCAAAGGGAGCTTCTAGAATTCGTGAACCAAAACTCCACTTTCCACCAGTGTCATCGCTTCTCTATTTTTACTTTTTTTTTCACCTCAAGTTTAGTTTAGTTTTTTTTTTTTTGCTTTTATATATAAAAGTTAGCATCTTTGAATCCTTTGCATATTTACCATTTACAGTGTACAAGTAAAACATCCCTTCAGTAATCTGATGAAATAAACACACCACTGAAATCAATGTTCAGTCAATGCAGATACCTCTATGGTTCGGAAACACATTCGACAAATGTCATGCTGATTAAATGCGCGCGCGCACAAACATACAGTACACACACGTTTACACCTGACAAATTAAACTTGCCTCAACTAAAAGAAAACACAGACCTTTTCTTTAGAACGACTCATGCACTTTCAACTGTATGTGCTTCCTCTGCAATATATCGAAAATATAATATATCCTTTAAATATTTTCATTGGGAAATCAACATCACACATTGTTACAGTATTTATGTCAGTGCATACTGTCGCAGGCAAAGCCATTCGATACAGTCTGTCCAAAAGAAGAAAAAAAATTATAATAATTCAGGCACTATACATTCCTATTGCACCCTTGATGTCTTTAAAGCTTACCATACATACTTCACTTGCTTTACATATGACACACATCAGTCAGTAGGTTCCAAAACCACAGCAGATGTACAGTATACATTTTCAGTTTAACCTGACATCCTTTTGCCCAAAGAAATTGTAGTTGTGCAATTTTCCCATCAAGTCTTCGATACTGCAATTCAACACACTGTAAGCCCTGTACATCCACACATACACTGAGAAATAATGTTGGTCTCAACAAAAGGACATCAAAAGATGACTTAACGTGAACATGATTGTGTTTTCAAGTTCAAACCTGCTGCAATTCTTCATGCAGCACTTTCACAGCCCCGTGGTCTCACTTTCTCTCTGAAGTATTTCAGTCAGTCGACTTTTGAGGATGTAAAGCACAGAGACTTTGTGCTAATGTGCAAATTATCACCAATTCATGTCAACAGCGCCCTCTATTGAGAGTAATAGTTGAACTCTGTTATTACACTGTAATTACTATTATATTATGCATTAATAAGCCATTTTAGACACTTAACATTACACTGCTTAATTAATTGGATGGACTAGATGAAAAAAAGGCCTACGTGAAGAGATTTGTGCTTATAAAAGCATGTTTTACAGATTTTTGGCACACTAAAGGGGCTGATTTAAAGCACTAATTAATGGACATTAAAAAGTAAATTCTGACCTAAAAATTAATAATAAATGACAAAACTTCATTGTTCACCAAAGTCTGGGCTACCATTAGCTTTAAGGTGCTACCAGTTATCTTGCTAGCATCATGAAATTAATCAGTTTTGAAATGTCACATCGGAAGACCAGATTTACAAAGGTAAGAAAAAGAAAAAAAAGAAGACAACGTTTTCTTACTTATCCTTGAGTAGTTTTTGAATTCAAAAAGTGCTTCAATTAAAAGTAATTCTGGGGCATTAATTTTCCGCTCTGATCATATGCTACATTTTATCGCAGCTAACAAGTGCAAATTGTCCAATTTTTTTTTTTTTTTTTTTACACACAATGACAAAAGCTTGGAATATACCAAGACATGTGACAATGCTGAATGAATTGTACTCTATATATGTTGGTCAGATGGAAAGAGAAATAGACAAAAATAGGTTGTTATAGCAACTGTTATAACAAAATAATCTATACAAATATCATCTTAACAGGCACTCGAGTTGTCGCAGGGATGATATAATGTATCAATGCAAATTTAAATAAAGGCAAAAGGGACGACAGAGAGGCAACATTCACTTTTCATTGAGGCTAGTTTGTCTGGGTGGCCCAGGGGCCAAGAGCAGGTCCTCGCTGGGAGGCCCCGGGCCCTTCATAGCCATACTAGCCCCAACCATAGCTGGGTAACTCCGGTTTCTTCTCATCCCTGAGTTCAGCACTGGCAGTCCCCCGATAGGGGAAGTCACAACAGCGTGGGCCCCAAACGACGGTCCCGGCCTTCCGATCCCTGGGGTCAAAGTTCTGGGAGCCAGGCTAAACTTCTTCACCTTGTCCACCAGTCTCAAGTTCTGCACACTGACTTCAGTCTGACACGGCGTATCTGTCCGAGCTCTTTCGTCCGCCTCCCGCACTTCCTTGAGAATTGAGCTGGCTGGGCGTGAAGCCAGGAAGGTTTCATAGGGGGGGTCTGAGGGGCTGTAGTCTACAGGGAGCACAAGACTGGTGGGTTTGGACTTGCTGGGGGAGTTTGGAGGAGTGGAGGGAAGCGTGTCCAGGCCGGGATGCATGGGGGTGACAGTGTGCGATGTACCGGGGTCTGGTGGAGGGGCTCGGTCCGCCCGGTCCCAACTGAGAGGGTTATAGACAGCAGAAGATATACCTCTCTCCTGTAGGAGGCGCACTAGTCCCAGAGAGGTACTGGTGGTCTTGGTTGAGTCGCGGAGGTTGGTGAAACTCTCCGCCAAGCTGAGGCGACGAGGCGTGCAGGGGGTGGACACAGGGGTCGAGCGCAGACTGCTGTTGGACATCACACAAGAAGCTAGTGATGGACCTGACAAAAGACTGAAAAAGTGAAGCTTTATTAGATATGAGATCTCTAGTTATATAAACCACAGTACACTGATGAGTCTGTGAACGCAATTAAACAAACTGAAATATTCCAATAGTGCTGTAAGTCAATCAATCCAGTCAATAAAGTCAATCCAAATTCAGGACATTTTGTGGTTAGTGTGCTTGCAGTTTGATTGGGATGAATCTGTGTTTGATTGTGCAGGTTTGATTTAAATTTCTATACAATATATAAAAACTAATCGAATTGTGATTTTTCTTATTAAAAAATGCAATTGCAATTTAAAATGTGATAAAAATGGTTTCAAAAAGCCTTACTGCACTTGGTTGTAGGGCAACATTTTATGATTATAAAATAATATTGATATTATTACAAAAATTAAACTAATAAATATACTACTATACTACTACTATATTTATACATACATTCACACACACACACACACACGTTTGTTTTTGTGAAAAGTGGGGACATCCCATAGGCGTAATGGTTTTTATAATGTAGAAACTGTATATTCTATCGCCATTCACCAACCCTACACCTAACCCTAACCCTCACAGGAAACTTTGTGCATTTTTACTTTCTCAAAAAAACTCATTCAGTATGATTTATAAGCGTTTTGAAAAATGGGGACATGGGTTATGTCCTCATAAGTCACCCTCTCCTTGTAATACCTGTGTCATACCCATGTCATTATACAGAGTTGTTTCCTGTTATGTCACAAAAAACATGCCCACACACACACACACACACACACAGATTGTTTTGATTATAAATTAACATCCTGCTGACATCAAACCTCACAGTATTTGTATATTGTTAAGTTGTTTGATTAGACACATCATGGTTCTGTTATCATTCGGTTCCTTCAAGCACTCTACGGTAAATTAAAGTGTTAAGAAATTAGTAAACTGTATATTATAGTATTCACTTACAATACCCACATATATAATCATAGATTCATACACAGTGTGTGTTATTTACACAAACATTTGTTACGTCATAGTGCATAAAGTCTTCCTCAAAAAAGTTCTGGTGTTAGGTTGAGAAAATCCTTGGGGTCAGTTAAGAGTGGTTTGTGTTTGGTTAGAGAACAGCACACTCCCATGACACAAGGTCTGATCAGCACTATTCCTCCTCACCCCCAGGGGGCTCTGCTCAGTGAGTCTGCTCTAAACCCGCCACCAGAACAACATGATAGAGAGCCGCCTCATCATCCTCGTCATATGACCTGCAGAGAGCCAGTCGCACAGCTGTACAGTATGTTTGCTATAGAGACAAGTTATGTAATTGGAACCCTTACAGACAGATTTACAGATTTAAAAAATGTCCAATAAACCATAGGGTGTTCTATTTTTTGCTTTACGGTTCCAAAGTTTGCTTCTCCCTCCGATATTCCTTATATTAACCCTCATTTGGAAGTCAGCAGATTTCATAAAGGAATAGATTTTTTGTCCAATATTTGCTTGACCTTAGTTTTTTTTTTTTGCTTAGTACAGTGCCATCAAAGGGATAACTCTGTACTTTATTTACCCCTAAAGGGTTCATAGTACCTTTCAGAGGTAGATATAAGGGTACTGCTCCAGTGACAAGCTGTAATCCTAAAGGTACAATTTTTACATATTTCTAACAAAGTATTTTCCAAAAATGTCTGATATGATCCATAAAATGTATGTATACTAACAAGTTCTTAAGATGGTATTGTACCTGGGTGTGACTCTGGTGAGTTCATCAGTAGGGTGCAGGATCCTGCAGGTGGTGAAGGTGTACGTGGAGCTGGTGTGGGACATACATTTACCAGGGAAATGCACTGGGGAGAGCAAGAAAGGAGAAACAAACATCAGTACAAAACGCCACAAACACATTTACAGTATATAAACACACAGAGGTAGTTAAAACTGCTTCAGGATCTGAGGAGAGCTAAAGCAATGTAATGTGGCATAATGCAAGCTATTATTGAGCTTAAATTATTATGTTTACATACAAATCATGACATTTTAATCATATGATATGATCCTGATGCAGTTTTAAATAGCTTCACGAAGCAGGAGAGAACAGTGGGAAAGTGGGAAGATCAAATGATGAATTCAGTTATTACAGACAAGCTAAAGCATGTAGCAGCTGGCACTTTGTTTCAATAACTCTCAGCAGAAAGTTGTCAGTTATGATTAAAGCAATACTTCATCCCAAAACATAAAACAAAACAAAACAAAAGCACAAGAAAAAGAAAACAAACTAAACTAAACTAAAAAAAGAACAAAACAAAAACAAAGCCAAACAAAAACAAAATGAACAAACAAAATTAAAACAAAAGCACAAGAAAAAGAAAACAAACTAAACTAAAAAAAAAACTAACAAAACAAAAACAAAGCAAGACAAAACAAAACCAAAATGAACAAACACAATTAAAACAAAAGCACTGATAATCACAAAAGGCTTGTGAGCATTGCGTCTAACACTTTATATTGTGGCTTTCTGTGTTTGTGTAGTAGACAAGCCTGACTTTGAAAGCATGTGGAATGTGTTTTTGTCTACATGTGGTGTCAGTGTGACCTCTTTCCAGTGACGTAAAAGTCGGTTCACTCACATGACAGTGGCTCACACCTCCATGTTTTTAATAGAACTGCGTAACATTATCCGTTAAACACACTCAGAACTCTAGCTGGATGTTATTGACATGCTGCGGCTCCTGTTGGGAATGTGTGATGATGTGTGTTAAATGCATCCAGGGATGTGTACTGTATGTGTGTTGTACAGTTTAGTATCAAACATCACACTCTGTGCTCTCAGGGAAGGCACCAGCCTAAAACTCACATAAGGTTTTATCAGGGGACAAGTGTGTGGAGAGAGTGAGTAAATAAATGTTGTTTACCCCCCCAGGCCTTAAACTCTCTGACACAGTGTTCTGGTAATGCAGGTAAGAAGAGAGATTACAGAACTTTCAGAAATGAACTAGTGCTGAAAATGAAAATCGAGTCTATCTTAGAGTAGATCTACCAATTTTATATAATATCAATGATTTGGGGTGAATTGTTAAAGGATGAATGAAAGCCTGTCAAGACCATGTCTGGGTCTACAAAAAAGTACTTAAATGTATAAAATTATAAAGAGAAGGAAATGAATAAATACATATAAAATAAATAGAAATATAGCATATTTTAGGATAATTCAGATTTCCCATTACTACAAAACAATATATGATGCATTTTACATATTATAATTTAATATGTAAATTATATTTAAATCAATTTTTTCATTGTTTTTTTTAATTAAGTTATTAAATTGTGTTGTAATTATTTTTTTTTTTTTATATATATTATTTAACATTTAACATTAACATTAACATAATATTTTACATCATTCCAGAGTTTCCAAAGGCTCAATTCTCATTGTTTCCAACACAAGGAGCCAGAGAGATGACTGACAGGTCACAGACAGAATGACAGTAAAAAAAAAAAAAAAGAGAGACTATACTCAAAAGAATATGGCAGCTGTCTTCAGGGTGAGTGGATGATGTGCAGTGGGTGTGTGTCTGCAGCTGAACAAGGAGAGAACCAGCTCATCCTAGGCCCTCAAAGGAACAATACAACTGGGGTTTATGGGAACTCCACTAGGGCATCGTCTGTTTTATAGTGAGGCTTTATGTTGCCTCTCCCCTAAGCCTGTCCGGAGGGTTAGTGGGGTTACGAGGGTCCCTCACCAGATGAGACCTCCTCCTCTCCAGCCTCCATTTGATCTGGCCCCACTCCAGGGGTCCCTCCATTTTCTAAGGGCTGCTCTTCCTTGTAATCAGGATTGTTGGCACGCGGTCGACGCAAAGAAGGTGAACAAGGCAGAGAACCCAGGCAAGAGGTAGAGATGGGAGATTGGGAATGCTGTCCTGGCTCATCTTCCTCCAGGTCGGTGAATTGGTACACCTCCTCCAGGTCCAGCTCTAGCGGTCGAAAGCCCTTGGTCACGACACCCGGCCGTGTGTCCAGGAGGTTGCCCAGGTGGGGCTGAGCGAGCAGCTGCCATGCGTGCAGAGTGGCCGAACCTGACAAGCAGAGGACACAAGAGTGGAGATCAGATACAAACTTTTAAAAATGCCACATAACATACAGAAGACTGAGAACACACTGAGATCATGAGTGCAAGGTGACGTGCATCAAGTGCGACATAAACGTTTTCAAATGAGCATTTGTTGCATGCTAAAAGAAACGAGGTAAGAATGAAAATGTCATAACATGATTTTAATGGGTTTCTGTTCAGTATTTTGAATGCTGCTAAAGTGGCTAGTCCAGAAAAACGTTTGCAACTCTCTAATATCAAGAGATACAAGACAGTTTCAATGTTTAGAACTGATATGCGAAACTTTGTAATTTAAGGCATGTCTGCATTCTATTACATTTTAGGGATAAAATTATAATAACAGATTACTCATTATTTGTTTTATATTATATTATATTATATTATATTATATTATATTATATTATATTGTTATATTATATACAATATGTGTTCAGATTTTTAGCAGATGCATATTTAACTGATAACATGATCATAAAAATTAAAAAAAATCATTCAGTACATAAACATTTACAGTAATATTAAGAACTGGGTAAATGATGGGTTCCTTTCAGATTAGTGTGTAGTCTTTTGGATTACATTCACTTGTAGTTATCATTTTATCATAATCCATCTTAATCCATTTTATTGTAAATGCAATATGTTCCTTTGAAAATGGCCAGAAATAGACATCATGATATATAACCAAAGCTGTAATACTCATTTGAATCGTGTTGTGGACAGACTAAAGAAAAGAAAGAGAAAAGAAGGAGGGGGAAATTAAAGTGGTGTTTATTAGAGAGCTAAGACAGACAGGTTAGAAAACAAAAGAAGGATGCAAACACACAAACTTAAAATTGACAGATGTTGGCAGTAAACAGATTAGGGTTATGCTGGTATCAAATTTTCATGTTGCGATTAATTGCTAACGCTTTTATCATGGTATACGATATTATCACGGTATTGGCCATAATGCAGTATAACAGGTAAAATAACTTTTTACTTATAATAAAAATAACGGAAATATTTAAATACAATAAAGCAATACAGAAAAATATATAAAGTTAAATGTTTTACACAGATTAAAGTGCAAAAGAACTATAAAGACCAATAGGGATCACTTAACAATAAGACCTCATTAGTTAACCTTAGTTAATGCATTATTATTCACAATGAGCAATAGCTAAATTTGCTGAAGTTATTAATCTTTGTTAAAAAAATGCAACTCTTAGTTCATGTTAGCTCCTTAAATAACAGTCGCAATGTTCCATTTTAACAATGTGTTATTAAATATTGGATATATGCATCCTTCCCACCTCCTGTCCCACGACAGTTTTTCGGTATCCCCCCCCCCCAACTCCTCACTTCTAATCTATTTATCCCAAATTATTGATAGGGGGAGTTCTTTGGGTTTGGGCTATGCTCCGGGCCCGGACCCCTCCCCCAGGACAGCACGCCAAAATATGCCTACTATTCGCTTTCAGATTAGATGTAAGGGTGAACTCGTGAAATACTCAAAGATCAAAATCAGAGCGTTGATCATTTGTCAACATGCTTTCGAGTTTTCTGCAATTCCTAATAAGCGTTTCTATTGAGTAAGCCATGTCACAATGCTTAGTTTAACTTTTATCTATAACCAGCAGAGGTCACTAGAGATATGAATATGAATCACAAGGCTGTGACTGGCTTAACAGTTAACGGTCTACAATCTGTTGTAGCAGCAATATTTGAAACTAAATTAATTCAATCACCCTGTTGTTGATGTAACAATAGACCTAACGAAAAAGTGAAAGATATGCTTTGAAAAAGCAAGCATGTTATATATATATATATATATATATATATATATATATATATATATATATATATAGAGAGAGAGAGAGAGAGAGAGAGAGAGAGAGAGAGAGAGAAAGAGAGAGAGAGAGAGACCATACAGTGCATTATGCATAGATTTGTGCTTTTCGCACTAAATCCTAATTTTCAAATGCCATTCTATGTGTGTGTGTGTGTGTGTGTATGTTTTTTTTAAAGTCTCTTATGCTCAGCAAGACTCCATTTATATGATCAGTAAAACCAGTAAATATACAGTAAAACCATTAATATTGTGAAGATATGTTAAATTAGTGTTTTTTATTCTTATAGAAATCTTTTGTAAAAAAATGGGTAAAAATTATAGATATATTTTTTTTTTTTATGCCAAAAATTATTAGGATATTAAGTAAATATCAAGTTCCATGAAGACATTTCATAAATTTCCTACCGTAAATATATCAGAACTACATTTTTGATTAGTAATAGACAACTTTAAAGGTGATTTTCTCAGTATTGTTTTTTTTTTTTTTTTTTTATAGTTGCATCTTGGCCAGATGATGTACAAATCTCAATTTTGAAAAATTTACACTTAAGACTGGTTGTGTGGTCCTGGGTTCATATTTATAACTTTCTTTCTTTTTTTTTTAAATCATACTTTGCCAAAACATCTGGATGGCATTGCATCATGATTAATATTATTGACATTAAAAAAAAAATATATATATATATATATATATATATATATATATAAATAAATTTACCAGCAAAAAATATTTTCAACACTGATAATCATTTTTTAAGCAACAAAGGGCATATTAGATTAATTTCTAAAGGATCATGTGAAACAGATGATTTGAGTAATGGTTGCTGAAAATTAATGGTAATTGGTGAGCATAAGAGACTACTTAAAAACATAAAACAAATCTTCTTCATTCCAAACTTTTGGCCAGTAGTGTGTACAGTATACATAGTGTGAGGTGTCTAAATCTCAAACCAGCAGCGATCTTGTGTGTGTCTGAAATAGAAGGAGTGCTGTGTAGACAGGTCCTCAGCACTGTGGTGCATTAATGCCCACAGAGCATCAAACAATAAGAGGGTGAAAGGCCTGGACTGGGCTCGGTCACCTTCCAGAGGCTTGACGATCTGGAGTTTCTCTGGCAGGTAGGAGCGGGTGCTGTAGATGGAGTAAACCGAGTGCAGGGTTCCCAGAGACATGATGCTGTCTGCCGGAGTGAGGGGGCCGCCGTCTTCACTGCCACTCCCACCATCTCTCTCCCCGTACAAGTCGCTCTTCTCTTCTGCCAGGGCGTTGAGTTTACGCTCTCTCTCCTCCTCAAAGAAACGTCGCTCGCTAATGTAGTTGTCCCGTCTAAGGGAAAGACGTCGCAGGGCCGCCGCCAGGTCACGGGAGCCGGGTGTGCCAGGCGTGCCAGGCTTTCTGTTGGAGTCATCAGAGCTGCAACAAATATTACAGATAAGAAAATACAACAACACAGTGTGGTCCAATGCCCACTAATAAAGAACTTACACCGCCCACCCCGCATACATCCCTAAATGTAACTATTTCTATTATTGTTTTAAATTGCCACTGTTATGGATTTTTGAAGATGACCTTTCACACAGCTCTAAATGAATGAAAACATTCTTTAAATCTGAAAGTACACTGTGTATAAAGTTATTGTCTTTCAAAAGAAAGAGTTGACTCTGAATCACTGAAACGAGTTGTTTTTAAAATGAATCCCAAGCCGTTTCATGTTGAAGTCAACATGAAAATTGCATATTGCCTGCCAACTTGTTGGTCTTTTCGCATTGCTCTGAATGAACAAATTCATTATTTGCCACTAGGTGGTGCTTATGGAGCGGTTCAGGCATGATAAAATTAAAATAAGACCACCGATTAGCATCATGCAAATGAGAGCTTTGGAAAAATGAATTATTGAGCAAACGTTTCGGAGTTGTTGAGCAAGTAAGGTAAAAATAAATGCATATTTATAAGACAATGAAAGTTGAAAGTATAACAATATTTCATGAGTTTACAATATGTTTTTATAGTATTTTAGATGCATTTGGTGCATTTACCAAGCCCAAAACAAAAACTGGTCAACAAACGGTAGTTAAGCAAACACACACACAACGCATTTCTATCATACTGCTTAAACATGTATGGTTTAAAACCACGTTTGCTGCTCTTACCCATCCTGATTTGACTGGGTTTCCATCAGCATACTGGTAGTGCGGTTGTCCATTTCAATACCATCCCCTCCGTACATGCTCGATCTGGGTGTGCTCAGACAACTAGAACGCCTGGAATTCACACTGGATGTCTGATTGGACCCTGGGATGTTCATAGGGGACGGGCCCATGGAGCGCTGCCGAACAGTCTGGTTGATATTACGCACCGTCTCAAAGACACGTTTAGGGTGCAACCTAAACCAAAGAAGAAGACAAGAATGTACAGAGGGCAGTGTAATTCAAGGCTGTCAAAATGGCTGAAAAACTAAATTTGAATTTTGTACTTAAATATTATCAAATTCGAATTACATTCAAATTTAAAATGCATAATTACAATTAGTGCGAATAAAAGCTTTTGGCCTTTCTCCTGAGGCCACAACACGGCACATCGAACAAAAAATTACTAATGCACGTTTATTTGAAGCATAAGAAAAAATTACTGTGAAAAAACAACAACAACAACATAATATTTAAAATAATGTTTATAAACCAATTATAATTATAATTAATTAAGTTAAACATCTATAAACAAAATAGCATCATGTATGTATGGATAGTTTGATACAATGGGTCAAAAGCCAGTCACAAATTGTTCTTTTTTTTTTTACAATGTATTTGGATTCGAATGTGGATTATTCTTTTAAATTTGAAGAATATTTGAAATTTTATCATTTATTTATTTTTGACAGCCCTAGTGCCATCCTTAGAAGATTTGAACCTAAAACCATTCTGTTTTAGAAGTTCAGAAGTTCTAAGCGGTTATCCATTATAATTTTTTCCCTTGTTTTCTCTTTATAACGACTTCATTTTCTTGTTATCCTGCCATAACCAAAGTTGTTTTCTCGTTATAACAACTTCATTTTCTCTTGATCTCGACCTAAGTTGATCTCTAAGAAGTTACAAAACTGCGCCAACAGGTGGCACTATAGAGCTGAATATAACTGATGGGGTGTTAATTTTGGGAAGAGAAATTTAAGTCTATGTACCGAGAAAACAACTTTTGTTAAGTTGAGATAACGAAAAAATTAAGTCGTTATAATGAGAAAACAACTCGTTATATTTAGATCACGAGACAATTAAGTTGTTATAACGAGAAAACAAGAAGAAAAAAATAAAATAATGCATGGCTGCTTAGAACTTATGTAACAGAGACAGAGATGAGAATATATTTTATATTCCTCTGAAACTGACTCAGCATGCAACTCATAACTCATGCAGGATAAGAGACACAGGAAATGACACACTAACGCACCTTTGTTCCTCTACGTCTGGATCAGACATTTGAATCTCTTTCCTCATGGTGCCTTCAATTTCAGCAGCTAAAGAGTCCTGTTACACACAAGGCACAAACTCGCCATTAGCCAGGGAATAACAGTGATAATTTAGCATACTAGTGTATTGCTTACTGTTTAGTACATACTAAGTGAACAATTTGTGAAAATGAATAATACATTAAATTATTTTGTTGTTCTCCATTTCTCACCATAGGGAAGAGACCAAGCGAGTGGAATCGTCGCGGTGTACTGAGAGGCAGCGTTTTATTCCTGAAGTTCTTCAGTTCCTCCTGAGCTTCATGAAGCATCTCCATACATTCAGCATACTTATCCTCCAGCTCCCTCAGCTACAGAAAGAAACAGATAAAGACTGATGTAAAGAGACTGATAGCAGGTGAAAACAGCAGTCAAATTCATTTAACCACTCAGATCAGGGTTTCAATTCAAATCAAGCAATTCAAAGGATAATACTACACACCTTTGTTAATCATTAACCCTCATATGCTGGCATTTTAGTTGAATAACAGTATGTGAATATGCTGGAGTGTTTGATTGTACGTTACCTCCGCTGTTAGTGCTCTTTGGGCGTCTTTAGCAGCTCCCAGATGCTGGGTGAGCTCTTCGTTTTCTAGTGCATACTGAACAAATAACAAATAATTACACTTGATTACCAATACAGAACTGTGCTTCCTATAACTGACAGTACAACAAACTAACTGAAATTAAAACCAAAGACAAAACAGTCAAGACTATGACTAATACATTTCTTAGCAGCAATAAATATTGAACACGGTGGCATTTATTTTGGTTCTTATACAAAATCATACTACAGAAATGGCTCATTTTGTTAAATGGTTGCATCCTGCAAAAAGTGTTGGGGAGTAAATAGTTATATGTAACGTCGTTATTAAATTTAAATTAAATTAAATTACATTTATGCATTTAGCAAACGCTTTTATCCAAAGCGACTTACAGTGCATTCAGGCTGTCAGTTTTTACCTATCATGTGTTCCCTTGGAATCGAACCCCCCAACCTTGCGCTTCATAAGGCAATGCTCTACCAATTGAGCTACAGGAACACTATGCAATTTGATTACAAATTAAAAGTAACTAATCTGTTGAATAATATTAATCTGTGGCTTTGCCTGTTTTTCTTGTGCACGATGCCTTCTGCTATTAAAAATAATTTGTCCTGCTATTTAAAAGCTTAAATATTTTTTTTTTCAGATTAACTATTTATTTCCAAGACATTGTTAGATGCCAGTGCTTCCTGCCTAAAACACCCTTAACACCACTGTAAACCACACTTTCACTGGGTTTATTGCTTTTTTCCCATATACATAGTTGGTTGGCTTCACAGAATAAAACTGAGCAAATAAAGTGTAATGATATTAATTAAAACAGTATTCTTCCACCAAACAATGTAGTTTCTCAGAAACAGCTGTGGTTCCAACAAAGAGGTTGCCGAATAACACACAAAAGTAAACAAAAGTGTATGTTTGGTAGTGCAATTTACAACAGCTTTGAACGTGGCTCAACCAATCAGAATCAAGGAATCACATTAATCACATTTCTAATAACAATTACAATTATGGATGCCACAAGTTTGTAATTGTTCAAAGCAGCAATTAATCGTTCAAAGTCCTATTATGTTATTCTGCATGCTTAAGATGCATTATTTCTTTCTTTCTACATGTTATCTTAAGGGTTTTTCCATTGTTTTATACTTAGTTTAAGTATAAAATTACAATACCATTCATATTTTTTTCAATATAATTTAAAGAAGAAACCAATCTGATGTATAGCTGACATTTGAGGCTTAATGCTATGGAAAACCACTAAAAGTTAGTGAGTGTTTGAGTGTTTTCAGCTTGTTTATTTTCATATAAAAATACGGCATTCAGTTGCGTCAAACAATGCTATAAACATCATTCAATGTAAATTTTGATAATCTTAATTAATAATCGCAATTACAATTTCAAAGGAATAATCCACAATTATGATTTTTGTCATAATCGCGTAGCCCTAACCAGAACTATCCATTTTATAATATCATTTTAAATCTGTATTAACCTCAGAAGCATCTGAAAGTATAAAGTCTGATTTTGTTGTAGCTGTGCTTTAAAATTTTATCTTTATTAAACTGTTGAAGGATTTAGAAAATCAGACTGTAATCATTGTTGATACTACATGCTTGAAATGTTTTAAAATGATTAACAATTGAAAACACTGATTAGAAATGTAATCAGTAATCGGTTACATTACTTTGTTAAAGTAACTGAAATAGTTACACTAGTTACTTATTACATTTTAAACAGGGTAACTTGCAATCTGTAACCGCTTACATTTTTTATATAGTTTTAGATTTATAACATTCTATTTTGTGTTATATTGCCTAATTTTGTTTTATATGACCAATATGAAACCAGATATCCTTGTATTAATCATGTCTACAGTACAGTGAAGAGAACTCACAGATTTGGCTTTTTTCTGCAGGTCGACGATCTGAGAGAGAAGGTGTGTGATTTCCTCTTGCTGGCGAGAGGCATCCTCTGTTTTCTTAGCCAGCTCCTCCGCAATCGTGGAGATCTGTATATTAGCATCTCCTAAGGGAGAAGAGATAGACTTCATGTGTCAAACTCTCCCTTGGTAAACAATAACCATGGGAAGTCCCCAATCCACAATCAAAGCAAGTTATAGATTAGCACCTCAGTATGTGCAGTTCGTGTCATTAATAACTAAACTGTTATACTACGAGGATGGAACTATAAGGTAATGAATAGCATGCATGAATTTAACTACTGTAGGATGATTATGTAATATCAGTTTACATTTCAAAGGAATATGATTGTTGATGGTGTAAAAGGTGGATCTACTCACTGAGCTCTTTAACACAGTCATTTACAAGCTGTTGTTCCTTTTCTTCATACGAGATGGTCTCTGTCTCTAAGTGATTTGCCTATAAACACACACACACACACACACACACACACACACACACACACACACACACACACACACGCATGATCTGAATAAACAATGGATGCATCATTTTACTTGTTTCAGTGTTCTTGTCAGAAGAACAGGTCTAAAGTCTAAAGTCTCTATGTTTTAGAACAAAACAATCATGTTTGAATTTAATCTGCAGCAAAAAGCAAAGCTATGGAGTTGTTACACAAGCGTGTTGTTTTCATGTCATGGCTACATATCTATGTGGATGTGTGTATATTTTCTTCTTATCATCAATACAGTATTTCCAAGTTTTATTTGACTAAAGGGCACAGATAACTCGCAAATATCTTCATCAGAGAATTAAGCTGTTACATGTGTGTTTGTCTTGGAAATGTGATATAAGCCTGAAACTCTGATAAGTTTGATTGGAGGCTTTTTTGAATAATGTTATGCAAAGCATTCTTCTGAACAGCTGAAGGATGTGAGGTCAGGCCTCACTCTCTCACCTCTGATCGCAGGACGATGTTCTCTTCCTCCAGGTCTTTGAGTTTCTTTTGTAGGGAATCCAGAGGGAGGTAATTCGGGATTGTGAAAGACGAGTCATTTCTGCGAATACTGCAATGAAAAAAAGAAAAAATCATAGACAGATGTGCCTACTTTAGTACATGGGAATCTCCTCACTGAAAATAACTATTCGTATAATTTTCAGGCAAAACAGAAATATTATAGAACTCCACAGTTTGAGGTATTTTTCAAACTTAAATGGATAGTACACCAAAAAATGAAAATTCTGTTCATTACATTAATTATTCACCCTTATGTTGTTCCAAACATGTAAGACCTTCATTCATCTTCGAAACACAAATTAAGATATTTTTGATGAATTCGGGGAGCTCTCTGACCCTCCCATAGACAGCAAGGTTCCTTACACGATCAAGGCTCAGAAACATAGTAAGGAGATCGTTAAAATAATCCATGTGACATCAGTGGTTCAACCGTAATTTTACAAAGCTACGAGAATACTTTTTGTGCGAAAAGAAAACTAAAATTATGACTTTATTCAACAATTTTGGAGAGTATCACATACATAAACAATGTATGCAACATATCAGTGTATGGTGCTGCTGACACAAAACAGAATATGTTGTTTATGTATGTGATACTCACCAAAAGGGTGCCATAGGGTCATAGTTTAAAATTTTCTTTGCGCACAAAAAGTATTCACGTAGCTTCGTGAAATTACGGTTGAACCACTGATGTCACATGGATTATTTTAGCGATATCCTTGCTATGTTTCTGAGCCTTGATTGTGTTAGGATCCTAGCGGTCTATGGGAGGGTCAGAGAGCTCTCGGAATTCATCAAAAATAACTTACTTTGCGTTTCGAAGACGATCAAGGGTCTTACAGGTTTGGAACGACATTAAGGCGAGTAATTAATGACAGAATTATAATTTTTAGGTGAACTATCCCTTTAATACATGGACTCACGGTGTGGTAGAAGCAGATTCTCCATCGCTCTCCTCAGCTGCACTTGTGTAGAACTGCAGGAGCTCATCCTTCATTGAGAGATCATGACGCAGCTGAGACACCTGCATGGAAGAACACAAACACTCACAGCCTATGCATGCAACAATAACTCTATACTCAAACAGTCTGTGTCGTTTTATATAAGAATGTTTTTCGATTAAATCTGATTCATGCTGCTAAAAAAAAAGAATGTTCTTTACACATAGTAATACTTTAGAACCATATCATCCTAAAAAATACTTTTTATTGGGACAATATTCTTTGGGTTAAATGGGACATATGATGCTTTTTTTAAAGATCATTATTTTGAGTATTTGGTGTAACAGAATATGCTGACATGCTTCAATAAAAAAACAAAAAACACATTATTTTTCAAATACTGTATATTATTGTACGGCTCTTTCAAACACATAATTTTCGACAAAGTCCCTCCTTCCGACAAGAAGTCTGCTCTGATTGGCCAACTGACTCACAGCATTTTTTTAAAAGCTTTTTATAATGGTGAGCTTCTTCTTTCAAAATAAATGTAAAGACCGTTAATTACGTCCTTAGTTTTACCATCAGTTCAAGCCTGAAAAGGGGAACAGAGACCCAGGACAGACACAATGAAGAAGCTTGTATTTGTTTGCAGTACACAAGCCATGGACGTTTAAGACAGCTGTGTGACTGTCTCTCTCTCTCTCTCTCTCTCATACACACAGACAGACAGACAGACAGACAGACAGACAGACAGACAGACAGGCAGACAGACAGACAGACAGACAGACAGGCAGACAGACAGGCAGGCAGACAGGCAGACAGACAGACAGACAGACAGACAGACAGACAGACAGACAGGCAGACAGGCAGACAGACAGACAGACAGACAGGCAGGCAGACAGACACAGACGCGACACGCAAAACTCTGCGTTTGAACACTCAATAGCAAATACTTAAACTTAGAACAAAACATACTTACAGTAGCTGATTCAGAAGTGCCAGATTGTAGTAGCAAAGTCAGAATTACCTCCTCTCCTAGGTTCACGAAACGGTTGTTCATAAAATGCACTGATGTTCTGTTGTAAGTAATCTTAAAGATTCCTAAATGCGTCTACTCTCGGAAGGCCAAATAAAGTGCTTTTGCTTTTGCCTAGATACACACAGCATTTCCCTTTCTTTCTTTGCATGAACCTTTGGGCGACATTACGCAAATATTTCCACATAGTGATGTAGACATGTGGGGGCGTGTTTGAATGAGCAGTTTTTAGGGGGGAGTGGCTTTTTGAGACTTTAGCCTTTGCAACTACAGATCTTCTTTACGCACCAAGAGCTTGTAACACTCCAAAGAGAAAGGAAAAGTTGAAATCGCATCATATGACCCCTTTAAAGTTATTTATTCCAGTGTAATTTCAGCACAAAATTTCTAAAGAAACAAATGACATTATCCAACAGGCTTGTCTCACTTTTCAGTTTTCTTCTCTTACCTCTTCTCGTATGTGCTCCACCTGCTCTTCCAGGAAGGTGTTCCTCTCGCTGAGGGTTTTGTTCTTCTTCAGCAGAGACTGACCTATACGAGCCGCCAACTCCAAATCCCGCTCTTTCTGAATTGAGGAACACAAAATGACCCTATATGTCCTTTGTTTGGCTCACAATCAAACAATTCCGTATTATGTGTTCATTTTGAATAGCTTGGAACATTCAGTGACTACATTTTACAGAAACCTGGATATTATATCTAGTATCTCTCAAAAACATATGGTAACATCTTCAGGACTGTGGATGATACTTATGTAATCATGAACTATTATGGTTCACTGAAAGACCTATATCACAACACGTGGGCCATGCTTTACACCAAAAATACCTCCACCCTATTTGTTATTTTTAAATGACTGCTATGACTTCCTCCCACTTCCCATGGCTTACCTCCTCCAGGAGACGTGTCACAGCATCTATATCATTATACGTCTTAGTCATCTGGCCCACTCGATCAGCACATAGAACTATAGGAACAGAGGAATAAAAAAATGAATATAGCAAACTAATAAACATTTCAAAATTAAAGGTACACTGCGTTAAAACACAAAGTACCAGTATGTAACATAAGAGGTGCATACATGCTCAGAACACATAGGGATATTTATTACTTGCAAAAAAGAAGTTTACTTGAACATACTTAAAAAAAATAATATACTTTAAATGAATATAACATTACCAAATGTTTTCACACACTTAACTGCACATTAACTGCAATTAAAAGTAAACATATTAATAAGTTTAGTCATTTTCTGAGCCAATATTTATACAGGTATGTAATTTCATGGCCTTTTTGCTTCACTTTTGTATTTGAATTTAAATAAATTTCATGCATTCAATACAATTAAGTGCACTACATTTTTCACAAATGATGACATGACTTTGATTTTCTTTGTATTGATTCCAAAATTCCAATGAATGAAAAAATGAGAAGAATTTCCATTAAACCAATGTTTTGGCTCTTTTCCAGGTCACATTGTTCACATGGTCTTACTAACTTTCTTCCAGAATCTAATCTTTGCTCTAATAGATCTCTTCTCCAGGGAAATCAATGGAGATCAAACACCACCATTAGCACCATCATATTTTCTCATTATCAACAGGTCAGCATTTTCCAGCTCATAAATATCTCAGTGGATTTATTAGAGTCACATCCAACAGATCCACCCTGCCTGCGTGTTCGAAGCAAACTATATTTAGTACAATATAATACAACTGCAACCTTTAAAATATGATTGTGCAATGATGCGGTCCAAAGATGAAAACCCATTTTACATATAACAATGAACAATTCTAAACTAAATATGCATAATGGGAACTCCCATTATTTATTTTTTTCTGGTGTTATGAAGCCTAAGTGTTAACACTTTTAAGGGAATCTAACTCACTCATAGCCATTTAAAATAAATAAATTAAATGTATAATATATTAAGTATAGAAAAAAAGTATTTTGACAATTAAACACTTTTCATTAGGGCAGTAAACAATACACAAACACTACAGTTACATAATCGTTGTACTGCTGGTGAGATGGACACTAGACGACATGATAATGCTTTCAACTGTTCAAAAAGAAAAAAAAAAAAGAACTCTTTAAGCGAAGTAAGTGTTAAAGAATCAAATGCAAAGCAGACATTTCCATCTGCGTCACACTCAGTACAGCACCTGAATCCAACACCCAGCTATAAACCACACCGAAACATTCCTGGAGCAGGACTCATTTAAACACACATCAGCTCCATACTGTATTCTTCTCTTAAACAATCTACTCTGCCAATAGTACAGAACATTTTCTGTGGTATTATTTGATCAAGGATGAAAATATTTGTGGAGAAGCTACAGTTTGACGCGTGGTTTCATTATATTGTACTGTATAGGTTAAACTTAGCCCTGCAGATGTTGTTATGGACTGTGAGTCACACTACAACAATGGTTGATAGGATATGGCTGAATAGTAAACCTAACAAACCCACCCAATGCATATCAAAGTACAGCGATGCTATTGCTGTGTGAGAATATTCTCATTTAAGAACAATTCTTATTGTTCCTGCGAACAAATGAAAACAGAACCAAGTCCTAAAAGTTAGAGGCCAGCCTTTAATAGTGTTTAATAATTCAACCACCAAAATCAATATATATATATATATATATATATATATATATATATATATATATATATATATATATATATATATATATATATATATATATATATATATAAATCATAATGTTGAAAATCATACTCTCTCTTAAGCTTTCCAAATCAAAAGGGTCACTTAAATTATAATAATATAATTTAATTATATAATTATAATTTCTCTTGATTTTAAACACCATTTGATTTAACGGCATAAATGCTTCAAATTACTTATATAAAATAAATGGTTTATAAAATAAAAGGTTTTTAAATTTCATAATAACAATATAACAAATTAAAGTAACTTTTTTGTTAAATGCAATTTACTCCCATGATGGCACAGCTGCATTTTCAGTCTGATTTGGTGCTCATGAAACATTTCTCCTCAACAATTATGTTTAAAACAGTAGTGATGCTTAATATATTTTAATAGAAATCTTTTGTAACTTTGTAAACATCTTTACTGTCAGTTTTGATCAATTTAATGCATCGTTGTTGAATTCAAAGCATTGAATCTTGCAAAAAATTTAATGTTTTTTTTTTTTTTCTCTGGTTGGCTATTTTGGAGAAAGATATGTAATCCGGAATTTTTATTTATATAATTACCATATAATAAAATTATATATATAAAATAAAATTATATATATATATATATATATATATATATATATATATATATATATATATATATATATATATATATATATATATAAATAAAATACTTTTATATATTTATAAAAGTATTAACATATTTAGAAAATTCCTATTATTCAAAAACATCCAGTGTAAAGAAAGAATGAGCAGAATTAAATTGTTGTCATGTTGCTATGGATTACAAATGTAATAGAGACAACTAAAAATCTCACTGAACAGAATATTTATCAATAACAGTATATACCACATTTGAGAGACATCACATTATGTCCCTTTCATAGTTCAATGGCCATCACAAATGAATTAACCTGCTTAGCAAGGTTTATTTACATGGGTAAACACTCATTAAAGACCAAGTTAGACAGCTGCTGGTCTAAGCTCCCAGGACAGGGCGCTTCACACTCGATAACAAAGTTTTCCGTCCACCAACATGGATTGACCCCGGTACCATGACACTCAACACCAGACCAAACAACAAACTAAGAGCAACCGTACACAATGACCTGCCATCAGACCAGCTCAGTGTAAACTGGACACAAAGAACGCAGTCAGGCAGTAATCGCTCCCACATGTCATGTTTAGTGCATTAATAAGACTTCCTTGGACTTGAAATAACCTTGTGCATTTCCAGCATTTGAATAGCACTTAATCAAGCCTGTATGTATATTGCATTATAAATGTATTGTTGGTGAGTTATAAAGCTTTGTTCTATATACAGTATGCATTAAAATGAACAATGCAATTAACATGTCAGGTATAATCTACCTACTGATTGCTACACTGTTAAAGAGCATAATGAAATATAGCTAGCACATGAAAGATATAACCCATGCAATTTGGTACTCTTCATGTTATTGCATTAACAAAAAGGTAAAATAAAAAATTGATATCACAGTGTGACTATGTCACAATTATTAATACATGCACCTGATTATAAAAATGTTAATGCTAAAGCGCAATGCATTTATTTGATTAAAAAACAGCAACTGTAAAATAATTTTGCTATTTAAAATAACTGCTTTCTATTCTAATACATTTTCAAATATGCTGATCTGCTGTACAGAAGTTGTAGTGTATATATTTAAAAAATAATATATTTAGGTTTCAACAAATATAATATAACTTCTGTTTTCATTTTTAAACTACTGTACGTACAGTATGAGATAATTTTTGTTTTTATATGTTCTATTATTATTATTAATAATAAAGATAATAGTTATTGTTATTATTACTCTATTATTATTATTTTTATTGAATTTAACTACAAAGGCTACAAAAACAAACAAAAAACATAGCTGTAAATAAAGTATAAAGAGTATTTGAGTATGTTTTACAAGAAAATACTATTATATGTGGTGCATACCATGTCTTTGTAATTATTTGTGAAATTTAGTGGCAATCCCTTAGGGAATAAATTTCAAAAGTAAATGCTAGGCCAAGAAAAACACAAAGCATAGTTGATATAGTTAATCATTACTCCAGTCATATAATGGCATACCTGCAGTGTATTCTGCACCAATATGAGAAAGGTCTGTGCAGTGTTGACATGATCAAACTTATGGAATGCTCTGGGACACAGCAAATTAGTAATAAATCTAAACAGCAGGCCATGACATTAATTAGTCACAATAAAAGCTAAAACAGATTTACACTTGTTCCTGAAACTGTATGATTAATACTTTGAAACGTAATGATTCAAACTGTGTAACTCACCAATTTGTTTCGACACTAAAATGAGTTACAATGTTCTACAACACTAATGACAGCCTGAGTGTTTACGCTCACACTAAATATTTTGAAATACAAATAGTGATAAGGTCAGAGAGAAGAAGAAAGCAGACAAGAAGAATCTGATGTATTGTGTACATTTTAAATGCTTTAACCAGGTACATGTATGTCATCCCCAACCAGGAATGGAAAAACCTGATCAGATCATTTAGATTTCAGAATAAGCCATTGGCCATTACTGAAAGACATTTTTTTACTTTTAAAGGGATCAAAATATCAGGTCACGGATACTGTACCTTCCTCCAGGGTGTATGGCTCTGCATCTTCCTCATCATCCTCATCATCAGCACTGTTTGAGCTCAAGTAAGATGAGCTAGATATTTCCAGGATCTCTAAAGAAGAGTCAAACTCAAAGTACTCCTCTTTAGAGTGATCAAGAGTCAATGTCATGCTGTCTCTGGGCTAGTTAAGCCCAGGCTGTCTCATCCATCTCACGTCCACAGCCATCTGTGAGACCGTGACGTTGGGCTGGACATATAACCCTATCTCACAGATCAGATAGACCGTCCCTGACTGACACACTCCTGTCACAGCAGACTCAATGCTTGGAAGCTACCGCTCACATGAGAAATAGCAGGGGATGTGTCACTTAAAAAAGAAAAGAACCCAACTACTTTTTTTGTAAATCAACATGCATTTATGTATAAAATTATAAGGAATTCCCGGAGGTTTTATATATTAGATTTATATTAAGTTTCATAAGTTTAAACTAAACTTAAAACTTAAAAGAAATTCTAGTCCCCCTTCTGCAGAGGACAGAATGGTACGTTCCACACACCATGGCAACTTATCAAGGTGTGACTGAGTTGTGTTTGACTACACCTGTTATGTGGGCGGAGCTTATGCATATTCCCTAATGAAAAGATTCCACATAGCCATAGAGAGCGCAAACAAATGATAAAATGACGCACCTTTTGCTAAAAATTAGATACATATTTTAATACAAAATAACAAATTTTGATAAGGGTAGTTAAGGAAATTCAATAAAAATAAAGAGATTTTTTTCTATAAACAAACAATTTGCTAAAGTAAATAAATTAACTAATATATATATATATATATATATATATATATATATATATATATTAGTTAATTTATTTATATATATATATATATAAAATGTACACACACACACACACATGCATACATAATGTATTTTCTGAGATGTACTCCATTAGAGAACAAATTCTGATCTGACCTCATGTTTACATGAGGTAAAACAAATGTTTACGAACCTATATACATTTTTAATGAATTAGTTGTAACCACAATCAATCACATTTATTTAACTGAAATAACTTTTGTGTTCTGTGTGAGTTCTGGTTGTAGTTTGTTTATATTATTTTTAAACAAAGCTACACTTTAAACCTTAAAATTAATAAAATGTCTTGTAATCATTTATAAATTACTGATCATGTAATGTCTTTATTTTGATTAGCAAAGGATTCATACATCCATTTGTCTATATATTATTATTGCACGTTTGAAGCACCTACCCAAGCTTACAAAAAAAAAAAAAAACTAATTGTACCTGTAAGTTTTACACACATATACCAATAAATAAACAATTGAGACCAGTCTGATTATTAACTTGCTTCACAAAACTTAAACATAACCAAAACAAGCGGAATCATTTTAGTTCACTATAGCGTTATATGGTAATAATCTTTACCCTTTAAACTCAGCAGCTTGACAACTGGAGAGTAAAGACATGCGGCGTTTGATAACAACACTTACACTTTTACAACTCCACCTAGTCTAACAACGTCTCACGAATCACCCATTAACAAAGTCTGGGTTTGTTTTGTTATCACTCATTTTTCGTTTCATTGAGTGAATGCAAATTTCTTATAATTGCAATAGAGTCTGCAGCGCAAACTTCTTGCAAATGCGGTTTGTTGAGGGCCTTCATTCCTATGGAAACACAATAGCGTGACAGGAATGAGAGAATGGCACAATGGCCAAGGCCGTGAAGGAGGCGGGTTTCTCCTTAGTGTGAGCTTAACCATGGCTGAGCTTTTGTGCTTTAGCTCCACTGAAGAGGCTAAAAGGAAAAGCGAGAAAAGACGGGCTGAAAATGGTGAGGAATATGGTAAAGGGCTGGGAAAACTCTGAGAGGGGAGGAGAAAGTGAGAAGGGGAGTGGGAAATGCAAAACAGGTTGAATGGGAATAAAAAAAAAAAGAATGTGTGTGTGTTGAATTCTGCTCAACCACTTAAGAAATCAATATGCTGTGTGAGAGGAATAGAGACCCAAAACACAACACAGAGTGTGGGTCAACGAAAACTGAATAGTATATATTAGTGGTCGACCGATGTGTTTTTTTTGACAGCCAATGCTGATATCTTGGGGCCGATAACCAATATGATTTAAAAAAATATATATTTTTACTAATATTTCAGAAATTTGAAATCATTTGACAATGGATTAAAAAAGTAAATGTGTAAAAGAAACATGCTAATACTTTAGATGACAGTATTTTCCACAAATAAATACATATTTAATACAAATATAATTCAAAAGAAAGTAAACACTGTAACCAACAGTTTAAATTGTATGAATGCATATTTGCTAAATGATGTGGCAAATGAGAAAGTATTATAATGTTTGCCTTTCTATTACTAATATTCCTAATATAAAAGCAATCGTTACAATACTTTCTGTATACATTAATTCCTTCATTTAACCTTTCTATCTGATTATTAGACAGACTTCTATCCGTATTAGACAGAACTGTTAACGACGAGGACGAACAAGAGAGATTTGAGCACTGTGTGCGCTCAGGCACCGCCGCTCTCTGCCGCTCCTCGAACACATCGGCCAAGCAGAAAAACTTATCGGCCGATGCCGATATTTGAAAAAAGGGGCAAATACCAGCCGATATATCGGCCTTGGCAATATATCGGTTGACCACTGGTATACAATCACATACATTTAATATCATATAACATGCATTGAGAGAATCATCCACAAACAGATATATTCTGCTCTAATGATCCGTGACTGATAGCTTGGTTCAGTTTTATTAATAATGGGATGTCTAAGTGTTATCATGAAGTGTTTGGTACAAAATAACATGAGTTAATGTAGTATAGAGTGCTGAAACCGAATCATTCATTCATATTTTGCCAATAAGCCATTGCACACATACAACATGTCTCTGACTCCTCTTTCACAGCATTGTCTCAGCCTGAGAGATTTCCGTATTGACTGCAAGAGTGACAGCCTACAACAGTCTGCGTGTTTGAAAAAACCCTGCATCCATCTAACACCTCTGTATTGTTTATTAATATTTTTACATTGTATTAAAATGATCCACTTCTGTGACTCATTGAGGTTTTATTCTATTTGCTCCCCTAATTTTGATAACATTTCGAGACAGCAAGCGATTCATCATTGACCTGATATAACTAAACAAACATTGCATACACGCATAACTTGATATTTGCATAATATGCTGCATGCTGCACATCACAGTAAATGACTGGGATCAAAACAGAGCAGTTTCATGCAGGATTACGTAACCATCCCAGTTCTAAGGAGACATATTATAAGGAAGAAAGGATAAGGCAGCGAACAGCCATCAGAGAGCACTAAAACATCCAGCAAGCATATATGTGCAGTACTGTGATATAACCTGCTGCTTGTGACTTCATAATGTCTACATACTGTATATGAGCGCATCATCAGTGGTGAATGCTGAGACTATGTGTGCACAATCATTTTATTGATTTGCACAAATATATAACTTTTTTTTCGGAAAGGACAACAGACAGTATGTATATTCAGATATAAGTGACTGGGGTATGAATGCAATTTAAACCTGGATCTATCCAGTAATAAATGTATGTCTCTTTGCTTTAAGACTATGAGACGATTGAATGAATGCTATGGTTATTAAAGACTTCTGCTGAAATTTAGCAATCACTTTGTAAGAAGTCTTATGGGGTTACACTTAACAGAAGATCATAACAAATACAGTGCAGTTCACAATATAATGCATTCAAATAGCAAAAACTAATGCTATTTAAACCTGATGATCATCATAAATAAATAAATATTTATGAAAATAAATACTGGCATTAAATGATTAGAATGTATTCAAGACTGAACAATTCAAGGTCATACTTAAAATAATAATAATATTATATATATATATATATATATATATATATATATATATATATATATATATATATATATATATAATGTGTATGTGACTGAACTCAAGATGCCCACAAGATGCTGTCTGGAACATTCTTGAAACATTTTTGATAACATGATCATCAGGTTTTGGACAAATTTGTGAATTTCATGTCAATTTGAGTGGTGCTATTCAATATCCTTTCCCATTCTTGTCTACAGCAGACCATGTTACTAACCAACTTTCTAAAAGGGTTTACTTCCCTGGGGTACCTCTCCCCACCCCTCTGCCCCCTCTCCCCCCCTTAGCGGCAGCCGATGAGATTTTTCCATCATGGTCTTACCGTCAGCACACTCTTCATAGTACCAGTCCAGCTCGTAGTAATCAGCCTCCACAAACCTCTGCATGCTCAGTCTCCTTCAGTCTTGAGCTGCAGCCTCTCCCGTCCGGCGTCTGAGGTCACACACACATACATGCACCTATGGCTGCCCATTCTCCCAGCAGCCGGATCTACTGATCTGCCACTAACTAGTCACAAGACATCCTACACATACAAGGTCAGAGAACAAGGGATGATGAATGCAGTGTCTCTAAAAGCCAGCAGAGTTGCGCAGGAAATTGTACTGCTATAGTCAAGGTTGTATCATACACTAGAGGGCCGGGCCTACCAGCAATGCCAGCCAATCAGAGCGCACTTCATCAGCTGCTTCGTCAAAGCCCAACCCAGTCTTCTCTAGAAAGGTTGCTATGGCAACTGGCTCTGACTCCAGGCTGTATAATGCTTTGTTGATTAACTTCCCTCTGTTTTTCTCCATCACTCTTCCACTGATGTTTTCTGCCAGTGGTAGCAATGCATGCGTGGAATCTTTGATTTTGGTGCTCAGCTCAAATGTAAGTGGCTGGTACAGTGACTGCAGGTGTCCTGCTTCTGTCTGCCTGCCAAAGGAAGCAGCTGACTCTCTGCAATTCACTGTGCCAAGAACTGCCACAAATAGGCTGGTGGAAAAAAAAGGAGACACACTGACCACAGAGTATTCTATACAAAGGCTTGGTCTTGTCATTCATATTCTTTGAAAACTAAATATTGATTTAATTTGATAAAACTACTGCTTACACAAATTTAGCAAATACATTCCTTATAATGCGATTCTATTCAACACCATAGCTCTTGAATGGTGTAAATGATCCAATCACAAGCTTGCGTTCAGCTATGAAGTCATTTTATGGTGCCGTCGACCTACTGTTGATGACGTTCCAGTTGCCACCTCATCGGCTCACTGGCGAAAGGCTCATACTGATGACATCATGCTGATGGGGCAATGGATTTATGGAGTTGTGGGATATGAAGGAATTACCTCCGACTTGATTAGTAATGTTGTTAGGATTGTGAAATTTAGTATTGACTTTTTCTGTTACGTCTGCCTGTTCCTGTTTCCTTATATGGTTTTGTTCCTGTTTGGATTTAGCTCATTAGTTAGTTTGCTCGTTAGTCATCATTAGTCTACTCCCATCACCTGTTTGCCCCTCGTCAGCTGCCCTATTTAAAGTCTCCTTTCTGTTAACTACACTGTCGGTTATTGATTAGTGTTACATGGTTTGCTGTTACCATGAGTTATTTCCTTCTTTGAAGTTGTGTGGATTAAAATTAAAGACTTTATTTTGGATTATTTTTGTCTTTAACATCTTCCTTGGAGTTCTGTAACAAATGTCACAATGAATTCCATACAATTAAAAGAAAAAAAAAATCGTAAAGGACAAAATTAAGATTTTGTAAGAATAATTAAGAGATAATTTAGATAAAATTGGTTCTTTTAATTATGATTTTGGCTCACATTTAACAAAAACCCACCAATTCACCATCAATCTCAACAAATTAGATTACTTCATAAGACCAAAAAAAATAATTAAAAATTAATAATAACCGTTACAGTTATTTCCAAGGCAATCCAAAAGAGTAATCCACAAAAACAGGCTAAAGTCAGGCAGGCAGCAAACAATGATAAAACTGGAAAATATATTAAAAAAAAAAAACACAAAGGCAAGGAAACAGGAAACCTAGGTAATGTACAGGCTATAACAAAAAAACAGTGATTTGATTGAGTGTGTGTGTGCCATTCTTATAGTGAGACTAATGAGGTAATGTAAGACAAGTGCTAGCAATGATGATGAGTGCAGATGAGTCCAGGTAAAGGATTATGGGAAATGTAGTCCTGGGTTAACAGTAAAAGTTAGGGATGGAATGCCAACTGGTGGAGCTCATGGGCACTCCAGTGGGAGATCGTGACAATATGGTAAAGATTGATTGCTTTTATTTCTCTGGTTCAGACAGACAAATCATAAATGAACTTAAGTGCCGTCTGACATCTAACGCCAAACAATTGAGTGAATAATTCAATGACTCACTCAAAAAAGTTTTCAACACTTGTAGTCATCTACTGGTGTAAAGATTCAAAGAAAGAGTCATCAAAAAATATCCACCAATAATGCACAGACTGACAGCCAGTTTGGAAGACCACTAACATACACAAACAGAGTGACACGAAAAATGAAGTTTGCCAATGCTGTTGTATTCCAAATCAACGCTCTTGAAACGCCACTCAAGGGGATAAACATTGCCAATTCAAGGACTGGAACTAAGGCTTGCATAAATTACATAACAACGCCATGCACTGTGAGAGATTTGGTTGAAATCATGTTAGCCACAGTCCCTCCCCAACCCAGAGCTGGGCCTCAGTTTGAACTATTTTTAGCTAATATATGAAAGAGCTGCATGACAGCTCATAAGATCCAGGGCATCAGTATCAGTCATACTGTAAACTCCTGTGATCTATAAACTCTGATGACTACTGTATATTGAAAGACAGCTATCAAAACCAGTTTTATAATGCCTGAAAGTTGAACAACTTCAAATAAAGCAAGACAGAATATTATAATCTACCATAAATAAGTACAAGGAAATTTAATATTCTTTTTTTTCACTCTATTTTTAAAACTAGACGTTTTGAAACATATTTGCATATCCAAGTAAAATTATTTTCCAGGGAGGCCAAAACGTGATCTACATTGTTGACTGCAGTCATTTTACTATTTCAACTCAGTGGTTAAGAGTATGGCAGGATTGTAAGGTCGACTGCAGATCTGTCGGTTAAATACGGAATAAAAATAATGTTTTGCATGTGGTCACGATGACGACCTCAATCAAACTCAAGGACAGATCATGGAAAAAGGAACTGATCTAAGAGTCCTATCATATGCTCCCTTCAACAATGAGTGACAGGAGACTCAGCCAATGAACAGCAGTGTAGGACGGTTGCCTGGTAATATAACCCAGTGTTGTGGATACTAAACACAGCTGTCACATATGAACAACTGTAAATGCACTAACCAAATTATTATACATTTAGTATCACAAGTCTCAAGTAACTTTTTATATACACATAGAAATAAGGATCTTAAATAGAAAGGTAGCACTTTATTTTACAGTCCTGTTCCTAATGCACATACTATGTACTTATTATAGCAATTACAATAACTATGTAATAACTTGGTACTAACCCTGAACCTACCACTAAACCTAACCCTACCCCATGTAGTTACCTTGTATTACCAGAACTTTCTTAGATAAATACACTGTAAGTACACTATAAGTACATGTTAGTACACGTACTGTAAAATAAAGTGCAACCAAAAGAACCTTCTGATTTAACTTGAGCATAAAACACATATTTCCAAATAAGTTACAAAAATGCAGCACTGAAAAAAAATAAAAAATAATAATACTGCCATAATACTAAAAAGATTGAATTGGTTTTATACTTTATTCTTTATTCTTAATGAAACTAATCATAGAGCAAATGTTTAACTAACACATCTTTATGTTGAAGCATTGTTTAAGTATGCATGAATGGTGATTATGAGAGTGTATGTATATGCTTATTTGTGTATGTCAGTGCATTTCTAAGATATTTGTTGTTACTATTTTGAGGAATATATGGCCAGACAAAAAAAAAAAAAAACTACATTTTGTATGACAGGAAATAGAGGCAGCACAAATAGTGAACAAAAGTGAGAAAAGTAGAGGAATAATATCAGAGCGATTCTGTGCTTACGGAAATATTTGAGGGTCTCCTCGATCTGTTCAGTGGTCAGGTCGAGGTTGATGTCGGGTGAGATGAGAGGCGTGTGGAGCCAGTCGTCGTGGTCATAGCCAAATATTGTGTCAGCTCTCAACTTATAATGAGGCAACTGCTCCTCAAGCAAACTGATGATTTCCACCTCAGGAAGATCAGTGCTGTTACACACATCTGGGAGAGAATGAGAGAATGCAAAGAGAATGGTGAGAAAAATGTTGGGCACGCACAGACGTTTGCTTATTACTAAAGAAATTACTAAAAATAACCCAGTTACAACTACACTTTTGTATAATGACAGTCTTTGAAGTGCCTAGTAGTCAATGCATTTGCTAAAAAAAAATACAACTTTAAGTTGTAATAACTGTATAATAACAGTGTAATAATATAAAACAATGTAGTATTATTACAAAGATGAAGTCAAAGACACATTTAGGACTGAAGTAAGAACTTATAAATTAAAATGCATCAAATGCGAGTTTAAGCTGTCCTCTAGTGGTCTGATGAAGAACTACACACCTACACCACTCAATACAATTGGAACTTTTTCTGCACAAAACCCTTTAAACCAGTTGTATAAATGATATTCATTTCAATAAAAAGACAAATAAACAGCAAATTACAATCCACAAGTTTTTGGAATGACAAAACACTCATGTTCAATGGAATTATGAAGCAGCCACTGTCTTACCATAATGTTTTTCTGCCCATCCTCCCTTCATAAGAAAACCTTGAATTAGGTCTTAAATTAGTCAGACAAACAGTATTGATGATCATTCCAAACCAACAATACCACTCTTACAACTCTCTTCTGTACGGTAATGACTAAATAGCTTCTGAACAGAATTGTAGGACTGAAATGTGTGGCAAATTAGAGAGTCAACAACTCTGTGTGATGGAAGCCACAAATGCTTGTGTTTAACTAAGCACAAGAAGAATGGGACTGGCCTTACAACAATGCAACACCCATTACAGCTGTAACGCCAAAGAGATGAACCACTGATGGTCAGCAGAGTAAAAAAAAGAGTGTGAGTGTGTGTGTGAGAGAGAGAAAGAGAGAGAGAGAGAGAGAGCGAGAGAGAGAGAGAGAGAGTGTGTATCTATGTGAACTTTGGGTGCTCTAATGGCATGTGGCACAGTGCTGGCTCCTTGAGCAAAGATAAAAGCAGTGCTCACCTTTATACAAGGTCACCAAGTTTGTGACACACATTCAGTGAAACTCCACATGAAGTTTGTATGAATTTGAAGCGGCCATTTGTGAAAACACTAGCTATTATTCATACAGAAACAGGGACTGACCCTGGGTAATTCATTGTAGCAACTTGAATACTACAGATGTTATGGGAATGAGACAGTTTAAGACCTGGACCTGGTATAAAACATGATCTTCAATTCCAAATGCTCTCTGTGTGAATGTACAGCCAACGGTTATTATTTTTAGCATTATTTTATCAATCAATCAATCAATCAATCAATCAAGTAAAGGGAAAAATAGAAGCGATTTAGGAATGTAACAGTTAAAGAACTCCGAAAAGAGCAAGATTCTCATGGGATTTTAAAACAATGAAAGCCCTTCACTAACAGTTTAAGCTGTGTGTTAGAGGGTAGCAGGTAGTGCAACAGAAAAATAGTGCATGCTTACATTTTTAACAGACTCCGTTCCAAAACTGTTCCTATTAAATTTCTATAAAGGGGTTTCAAAATACAAGCCATTAACCAAACCAACCTCTTTGATTTTAAGAATGTACCATAATAATAATAATAATAATAATAATAATTATTATTATTATAATTATAATAAAGCCATAAGAAGCACTGCAAATGGCACAACACTAAACATTGGTTATAAGTGTAAAAAACAACATACAAACAGTTAATATACCTATGTAGTGTGTGTAGCACAGGAAAACAACATTATATTCTGTAATTTGTAATGCTTTATGGGACTAAACCATGGTACAGTAACCGTGACTTCTCCGATTGGTGGATCTCGTGCAAGGATTGTGGGTAGTGTAGTTTTTTTATTTATTTTTTTTTATTATTAAACATGATACTGCCAAGGTATACATCTCTGATCTCACGGTAAGTCTTTCTTAAAGTTTGTTGGCAAATGGTTATATGTGAGTATAAAACTGAAACTAATATGATTTAACTTCCCTAATAGTCCTGTAAGGCTCAGGCACTCTTCTCTACTCTTCTCTACACTGGAAAGCATGAGGCCCCTGAAAGGGAAACTTACTCTGTATTATACAGGATGACACGAACACATATCAGCCACATTCTGTCACTTTACAAGTGAGGCGAAAATTTTACTTTTTTTCAGACAGAAGGGGAACATTGTAGAAAAAAAAAAAAAATTAGTATAGAAGTATGGGGTGAGGGTTTCATTCAGTTAAACTCTGACTAAAGAGCGTTCTTTGTTTGTCTTGAGCCAACTGGCAAAGAAATCTGAGAGCATGTCAAAACAGAATCTACCAGACTTTGCTGAAATGAGGTGTGGATCAATTAAAAAAATTATATATATATATATATATATATATATATATATATATATATATATATATAATCAAAATAATGACACGTCACGTTTGTGTAAAACCTTATGATAACAATTATCTACAGTATATAGTATTTGGTTTGTATAAGCTGCATGCATATCAAACTTATATAACATAGTTTATCATCATTTGATAATGATCCAAAAATCAACTTGTGCTTCAAAGGAAGCATGAAAATCTGACCTTCTACACAAAGCAGGCAACATAGACCATGCTTCAATGCTTGTTTTATTTTTAAAATATTGTCCAAAACATGCATCGTTCTTAGACATTTTATGTATTTTTTTAATTAAATAAATAAGTGGTAGTTTAATTGAAGGTTTTAATTTAGATTTTGGATCACTGACTTTGAACCCCACTTTACGTGTGCATGTTGGCAAATCTTTAAAATGAAAATAAAATAAAAAATAAAAACTACACTGATTGTCTAAAAATAAAAATAGAAAACAAAGAAAATGACTAAAACTTTCTAATCCAAGTTTAAATGACTCAAATCATGAAAACTTGAAGGCATTTAAAAAAAAAAAAAAAAAAAAAAAAATTAAAAGTTCAAATGGTGTTTTTAGCCTGTTTTGATACGAGGCAGTACAAACTGGCAACTTCCAAACACACAGTTAAATGAACCCTACAGACAAACAACTTAGCCTTAACCCTGAAGCACAGAAGGTCATCTACACAAAATCTCTGGCCACAGTTGGACACCGCCGGTAAAAAGTCTGATAGTGAGCGAAAGTTCAGTGAGCGTGAAGAACAGCAGTACTCACTCATGGTGCTGCAGCCACGGGCTCGCTGTTCACTCGCCCAAACTTACATTTTCCACTTCTTCAGGATCAGACACGGCGTCGACAGAACCAAGTGGTTGTGGGAGGAAGAGAGGGAGAGTGTAAAATGAGGGAGGAGGCAGTGAGCAAACGCGGACACAGCCCAGCCATGTCTGGCATGCTGATGACACCAGTCACATGGCCCCTCACTAAACATAGACTGGATTTCTCTCAGGACAGTCGGGTTCAGTGTTCATTGTTCCTGTCCTCCTGACCCTGGATCAGTTTTCTCTTTATATTAAACAAAATATATGACGTACAGTATTTCATGCAAAACAGCCAGCGGTTCAGGGGGTTTTGGGGGCGTGTGTTAGGCAGGAAGTTAGACAGCCTCAGGGAAACTGGCTCAGAGATAAGTTTAACAGCTGTTGAGTATGTGAGTGAACATGAGAGGGAAAGAAAGAGAAGAAACAACTCGACAATACATGCTTGAATGTACACCGTACATTTTGAATCTACTTTTATTAATAAAATACATTTTGGTCAAAAAGGCTGGAAACCCAGGATTCACAATAAAATAAAATCTAAAATAAGCTGCGATTTAAAATGGTATTAATAAACAAACATTTAAATAATGAATATTGAAATATTTTAATAAAAAACGACAAACACTTGACCTTAACCTTGAAGTGCAGAGGACACACACACACACACACACAATTATTCTGATTATTATTATTAGTATACAAATTATAAATAACATATAAATAATATAATATATTATTCAATATTTAACAAAACTGAAATTATAATAATAATAAAAAAAAAACTAAAAAAAATAAATATAAAAAATAAAAATAAAAAAAAACTGATGAGAAAAGAAAAAAATAGCAGCATCAGTATACAAATATGAAAAATCAATCGCATATATATGCAGGATAAAATTAAACTATTTAACTTTACATTTTATATTTTCATATAAAAATGTGACTTAAAAATATTTTGAAGACGAACTTTGGCAAAGACGTGCAGCAATGACTTTCCCTAACTACTAGAATTTCTCTTCCTCTATCTCTGTACAAGCAGAATTCGAACAGAGAATGTTAAGGTGCTTTAATGTCAGTGGCTGCTACTTAAGTCGGACTACTACTGAACAGCTGAAAACACACAAAAACACACACAACCAACTTCAAACTATTTCTTTTTACAGTCAAGGTACAGTTTGGTGGACACTCTTATCCAGAGTCATTTCAAAAGCTTATTTAGCTTCACATGTGACACTCCATGGTCGACAGATGGCAAGCACACAATTCAGAAAGCTACCCAAGCAAAAGTAATTACCTTATTACCTATACAACTATAAAGCCCTAAGCAATGACAGCATTTCCAAGTTAGATGATCAAAGTCAAAACAGGACTTTTAATACAGTCTATAAAATCATATAATATCAAGTCTAGTACAGTTGGAATCGCATGGTTATTTTCCTAAAGTACTTGGCTTCTCTATTCATTTGAGGACAAAAGGTTTTCAGAACTTGAGAGGACATGTGGGAAAGGCCACATGCACAGATGACTGCCATAAGGAGATGAATGGGAATCTTTGGGAAAGAGCCAATCAGATGGCAGACGACAGCTGCTGAAATGAAGTGTAATACCATATCACAGTAAATCTCTAATACATTTTGAAGAATTGACAATAAAATCGCCAGTTACTGATGGAGTCGTGCCACAAAAGTACTTGCAATCAACAAACAAGCTGTTAGTACACAGGGAACCTTGTTAAATTTGTCCAGGGTTATATCCCATTCCCACTTTTTTCCCCTATATAAATCATGCCTTAAAATCTAAAATAACCAATATGATATATTGCACTTCCCTATAACATTTGCACAGCCTTGCCTAACCACACAAACAGTGGTATATTTCTATGGCAACGACAGCCAAACAGTATCTCTGTTTTGGAAAATCTGATATAATCTTTTCTGTGAGTCAGAACAGGCAGCGTGTCCTCGGCGACTGCATCAAACTAAAGTTGACTATACAGCTGTATTAACCCTCAAACATGCACATGTACACAAACCTGAGCTTGAATGAGTGCGTGCTGACTTGACCCAGACTATACCTGTTTCTGAGGATAATAGTGGACAAATTCAAAGAGTAATGCAATCCAGCAAGTAAACAAACTATAGCGGACACGTAAATGTGGTCAGTGGCAGAATAACTGGTGTCTGACATATAATGTGTTCAATTGCAACACTAATGATGGTGTTACTAGAGCAACGTACAGACTGCATGACCGGTGCATTTAATGTTGCAACATCTCACTGTTGTACAGGTATATCATGTGACACAAACCACAAAAAAGACATTCAAATAAGAATTTAAAACACTGTTGATTTTTGATGCAATAAAATAATAATAAAATAAAGTAATAACATTTCAGAGATTGTCCGAGATTATTTAGATTATTATCAAAGTATGACATTTGGGATGCACAATATTATCATACCGATATAGGAATCAGCCGATAATGGAATCTGAATGTACATATCGGTATCGGGCCGATATGAAAAAATGATGCTGATATGTCTTGCCGATAAGATGAATAGGTTGACTCGCATGTGCTTTGGGTGTGCTAACAATAAGATTACGCCACCAGTGACTCATTTTTAAAGCTAAGTTTTGCCTGAATGGTGATTAGATTCACTGATTTGTGTCACTGCATTTAAACTGAGAATGCGTGTACAGAATGATGCATTCAGTGTGTGAAACAGTTACACACACAGGAGAGACTTGGTGTTGTTTCCAAACAAAAGGAAATATATCGGTATCAGCATCGGCTATCGGCCAAAGGAGTTGAAAAATATCGGCAATTCTGAAATCGGCAAAAATGCGATACCATCCATGCCTATATCTGACATTCTACAGCAACACACGCATATTGTTTTAAAATGTTACAGAGCTCAAAAGTAACATTTCATAAACATTAAGCACCCTTTTATGTAGAAATCCTTAGCAAATTGTCTGAACCATACAAACATGTCTCTATTTAATCTCAATCTACAATTTGAACTATTTAATACATCAAAGTTCATAAATGAAAACCAGCTCAGAGATAAAATACAAGCCTGCTCTTCAGACAAGTATAACTGTATCTCACAGTTGCTATATAAGAGGAAGCAAACAAAGGTTACAATGTTCACTGTTTAAGAACTGCTGTAAAACATTTTTTTTTTTTAAATGCAACGTAACTACCTCTGGACCTCCACTAGATGGCAGCGTGTCATCATATTGTGTTCAGCCAGTTGAAAGAAAAGTAGGTTAGATGACCTAAAGCTTTTCATATGCTAATGAGCTGCCTGTAGCATTACAACACTCTAACCGACATATCACATGTGAAAGCAAAACACTGGAAACACAATGCCGCGAGGTGGGTGAGGCGATTATCTCACTCTTTCACCGTCTGCCGTGTCCTTCAGTGGAGGAAGGGCTGGTCACAAAGTCACAACCACACCAAACTTCCACATTTCCTCAAGCAATGTATTATCAAGCTGGATGAAGACATTATTATTTACCTTATAGAGCACCCCACCATGTTTTATTTTATTTTTGTTTTATTTACTAAAACAAATGCTACAATCGTAAAAAAAAAAAAAAAACTTTAAATTAAACATGTATATAACTGAAATAAAATAAACCATACACACTTAAAATTATTTAGTTTTATTTTGCCTTTCTGTAGTTCAAATAGTAAAGCACGGTCAAACCAAAAGCATTAAATGCAGGCATCATAAATCTAACTATGATTGCAGTGGTAAATCAATGGAAGAATCGAAAATCTTGGCAAATTGTACATTTTAGAAGGCAGTGCGTAGGAAGCACCTCACTGTTTCATTAAATACTATGTGTCAGGAGCATTACTAGGTAATGGCAGCCTAGCATTTCCACTATGCAAATTCAGTCAACTGAGAGTCTGTGATAACAGCAGAGGAAATCTCAGGAAGGCCTTGAATGGATTATAACATAGTTAGTGATTAAAGCTCAGGTAGATATAACCAACCCACCACCAGACTCATTTAATGCATGAAAGAAACTTAAATAATAATAAAATGAATTTCGATAAACTGATATTTATTTTCATGTCATAGCCAAATACTGGTAAACGTCTAAATAAACGAATACGTGTTTAAACAATTGTCTACATTAAGTATAATGATAATATTAATATTTTTTATTTAACAAATAACATTATAAAATGAAACATACTGATCGATAACCCATATGGTACTGATATATTGTTCAAAATCACAATATAATGATCTTCCAGCAGACAGGTACACTAAAATTCTTCATTCTTCTGAAACAAAGGTGCTTTCACAGTACATGACTGAACTGTGGGATCAACTAAAACAAATAAGACTGGTACAACTGGTACAACTTAAAAAAAAAGTGACCGATTCAAGGATTTCTTTCTCTCTGGGGACATTGTAAACTAAGGAAGTGAGAAAAACAGTCATATTTAGTCTAAATTCTCATCACACATAATTATATTAGGGTTACACAACTACAAACCCTTAAAGACGAGCAGGGAAAATTCATGAGAGCCTCTTTGTCAAGGGCTCCAGGGAGGCGACACGAAAAACTACGACAGCCTAAAGCTGGTGCCAAAAATTCAGTTACACTTGCCAATTACGTTAATTTGGAGTAAGCCATTTATCTCCAGTGAATGTACTGAAAGCAGTTGGATGTGCAGTCCTATTCAGATGCACTGCTGTACTATTGCCCATATATCCACAGTATAACACACACATATACATTACTGCACAGATGGATTGAGAAGCTTTTACCTGATGAAAATGTACTTCTACTTCTAAATGATGAGTGCTCCATACTGCAAAAGAGATGATGAATAGCAGTCCAGATGAACATGCTAGTCATGAACGTTAAAGCATGTTAAGATATTTGAACTGTAAAAGCTTGGTTCAGGCCAGATTAGAAAAGACCACCACTGTGACAGTCAGTTAACCTGTTAAAATGTCACCCCGTCCCGTATACGGGACGCCTACGTTGACTATACTATATTACAATCAAATCTAATCTAATCTTGACAAACTATATATCGTTGGAAACGTCTAAGACTCCCAAATATATATTTTACCAATATTTTTTGTAAAAAATTATGTAGGAAAAGTAATAGATGAATTTATGACAAGAGTGCACCCTCAGAAATCTACATTACAAAAGGAGCTTTGACCTTTGTTTTAAAAAAAGACTTCCTCGTTGCCTTTTTCTCTATCACATTTTAGAAATCATCAGAAGTTATATATCACTTGAAAACATAAAATCTCAAAATTCATCCTTCAAAACCCATTTTAAAATGTTACAAAATGTTTTCAGTCATGAATTATAAACATTTAGGTTTGTATCATGCACATTCATGTCTATCTTCAAAAAAGTGAGTGACAGTTAACAGGTTAAAAACCATAACTTGAAAAAAGCAAATCCAACAGGAACAATTACAACTGCCTTATGTGCAAATTTACATGTTTGTATTCAAATTCTTCAGTGATGATTAATACATTAAAAAAAACAATAAAATAAAAAAAATATTTTTTTTTTGTTGATTTTAACCTTTGATTTTTCCAACTTACAGCATTTTAAAATAAATGCAAAAATAAAATAAAAACAGTTAATTATTATTGTGACAATTATATAACAAATATTATGAAATTAATAATTATAAATGACATCTAGTCTTCAAAGTAATCTTGAATTTAAAAAGTATCAAGAGAAAAAGAT
This sequence comes from Carassius gibelio, assembly GCF_023724105.1. Classification (NCBI taxonomy): domain Eukaryota; kingdom Metazoa; phylum Chordata; class Actinopteri; order Cypriniformes; family Cyprinidae; genus Carassius; species Carassius gibelio. The sequence goes on from NC_068411.1 coordinate 11,162,967, forward strand.
GGCAGAAGAAGAAGAAAAAAATAAAACATGAATAAGAATGAATGTGATGTGACAGGTCTATTAGTCTGCATTAGGGCTGCACGTTCTCAAGTTTTTCATTAACCGTTAACCGAGGCCCTTAGCGGTTAATACTCGGTTAACCATAGTGTGCCATAGTAACCATAACCATAGTAATTTCCGGACATTGGCCGAAAAAAAAAAGGAATGTCCAATAAAATTGTATCTCTCCGGTCAAATTGTCCTATTAAAACTGCCTAATAATGCCGCCCATTAACACAATCTGAATTTGAGAATAAGCCTAAAATGTATAAGGCAAAAGCTAACAAGCAGACTCCGCGGCCGCCTCGCTAAGGCTATGACTATGTTTGACACGTACAATATTTGAAAATCGATAATTATTTATGTATTTATTTAAATTACATTTATGTCTGAATTTATGTCAACCGATAGACTTTCAAATATCAAAATGTCATGAATTAATATGTATTTTTGTACAAAATGAAATATAAACATATTTTCCTATTATATTTTGCCTGGAAACGCTTCCAACAAGGCGTCGGTTCTATTTCTAGCATGCACGCGTCGAGCCGCGCGTCTCACGCAGGCAGTCGGCAAGCTCTAACCTGTTAACATGGGAACCGAATTAAAAACAGACACGCCACGCATCCAGTGTGTCCTGACCGGCCTAATGATGCCCGGGTGTTGGCTGTTGAGATTACAACAACGAGGTTGTACTTGAAGTATATCTAAGCACTGTATTGCAATACTTGCATTTTGCCCCGTCACTCGTATTAGCCCGCTTCATATTAGAAAAATGACTTCTTCTTGTGGACATTACAAATGTCTGGGAGCGCTCTGGCGGTCTCTGGTGGTGAAAAAATGTATTACAACTAAATTCAATGCACGCCATTGACGTCACTTAACCGAGCAAAATGTTTTACTCGGTTACACAATTTTTAACGGTTAATCGGTTAACCGGTTAACCATGGACACCCCTAGTCTGCATTTACACTCCATGCGCAAATCTATTTTGACATAACAGATTTCTTTTTGTCACATTATCAATTATTGCATATTTGGATTCAATTCCTATTTGAAATACAGTTGACAAAAACTGCAAAATGGAAAATCTTTTTTACAGCATTTTTATACTTTTTATACGTTTTTATGAAAGGATTCATGAGTGTGCAGAACTGAGCTCATGCTTAAAAAATTAAAATAAAAATAAAGATTAAATGCTGACTAACTTAAATGCTTTCATGCAATCAATTGGCTAGAATGTTCAATACTTCATACGGTACAAACTGAAAAAGCTAGTATTCTTATGTTTTTAAAATGTCAGTATTGACAAAGTGGAGCCAGAATGGTCTGCATATCTTCACTGAACTCTAAATGCTATACCTGAGCACCTTTATAGCACTGGAACAAAGAGCCACATTTTCAGGCAGACAACAGCTTCCACTTAGAGTGGAAAACTTCTGATTCTGAGAGAAAGTGGGTCGGCTCTTTCTGAATGGATGACCGAGGGGGTTTGTGTCACTTTTGATAGAAAAGATTAATGAGTCTTTTACTGCTGACCCAAACCGGCTGAATGTGTCACACAATCATAATAATTAAGATGACAAGAACATAATTCAGCACTGATGTTAGAGAAACGTGAGACTAACAACAGCACAGCCCAGGCATCAGTGTTGGCTTTGAATTGTACAGCACAGATAATTAACTTTATGACTCTTGAAGTGGCCTAGTTTCATAAATAATAGAGCCTGTGTATGTGTGTGTGTGTGTGTGTGTGTGTGTAGGCTGTCTGTACAGCATTCCTCATGCTGGAAAACTGAAGGGAGTTACTGTAGGAGTCACTTTCAGAAAGGCTTATATGAGACAACAGGTTAATTTTCTGTATCCATTTTTTTCCCAAAAGTGATATACATACATGGACCACAAAACACAATGTGTTAATAATCTGTATGGGGAAATGTATGCAATGTGTGAAATCATGTTGAAATATTTGAGTGCTCATCAAACACTTGCTGGTAGCTGTTGACTTCCATAGTTTTATTTCCATGCAATGGAAGTCAATGGATACCAGCAACTGTTTGGTTACTAACATTCTTTAGAATTTCTTCTTTGGTGTTCATACAGATATAGAACACTCTGAGTGTGAGAAAATGATGACAGAATTTTTCATTTCTGAGTGAACCATTCCTTTGATTACTTTAAATAAAAGGGACAGTTCTCCCAAGAATGAAAATTCTGTCATTAATTACTCACCCTCATATTGTTTCAAAACCCATAAGACAATATATTTCTGATGAAATCAGAGAGATTTCTGACCCTTCATAGACAGTGATGCTACGGACACGTTCAAGGCCCAGAAAAGTAGTGACATCAGTGGTTCAACTAAGAATACTTTTTCATTCAACAATTTCTTGACTTGGAAACATGTTGAAGACTAACAGATAAGAAAATAAATTGTTGAATAAAGTCATTATTTTTGTTTTCTTTGTGCACAAAAAGCAAGCTTGTAATTGCAGAACTTGAACCCATGCAGTTTGACAGTCCCTGAACTTTGCAGACTCTTACCTGTGATAGTTTCTGCATCTTTGCAAATCCTGAAAGCATCTTTGGCAGTGGCTTCGCCTACATACTGCTCCTCCTGGTGGTCTGGAGCAGTGGTGGGTGGGTTCCAGAGGTGTTGGCAGTGAGGATGAGGGTTCTGGGGGGAGAGCGGGACGGGCAGGGCTGAGGCTGTGGCAGTGGTGGGCGATACTGCGGTGTCCAGCTTGGCTGCTTTTCACAGGTCAACCCCAGGAGCCATAGGATAGTGCCCAGAGAGAACAGTCCAACTGGCTGTCTGGCAGATGTTAGCTCTACGTCAGCAAAACAAGAGCATCTCTGATCGGACGGATCTGGAGAGGAAGAGGGAGGTAAGAAATGTAAAGCCAATTACATTTAATAGTCATCACATTTAAACAGTTGTTGAAAATTGCATAAACATAACCACTAAAAACCTAATCCACTACATGTGATGCACAGTCAATACCATAGATTCTCATAAAAGCCTTCAAATCAATACAACAATTCATTTAGCTAATAAAGACTAAAACCAGTCTCCTCTCAGCACTCACTTCCATTCAATCAGTCCCGATTTACTGCTGTACTGGGATCAGCATTTGACCCCAAACCAGAAGAGGCCCAGACAAAGCCATGAGGACTACCATGTCTGCCTGAGCTGTGTGATACAGCAATCAATCGCAGCCCTGGTCAACCAAGGCCGCAACACACACACAACACGATTCACTGTCAAAGCTCTGGAGCTCTAACAAAGACTACTGCTGATAAAGTTACAACTGAGCTTACTGAACAGATATGCCAGAGAAACATAATGTGTGTAATAAACATAAAAGCATGATGTAGTTTGTTGATGCATCTTTGAATGGACTAGAATGTTCCGGCACACACTCCTAGTGTCAGAGCCAATGCGCACACACATACTCACACACAGAGGGAGAGAGAAAGAGAGACAAACTAGCTGGCTTTAGAAGCTGGCAGTGAGTGTTTACATCCAAAAATCCACCCAGAGGATTTAAACTGATAATGCATTACTAGACATACTGTACTTCCAGCTTAAAAAAAGGTGTTCGAACTTTATAGATAAACTTTACGGCCCACATTTTTTTTTCTACTGATTAATTTATTTAGGTGCTTTAACGACAAGACAAACCAGACAATGAAAGCCTTGCTCGTTAGACTTCAATTATAAATTAATTAAGTTAATTAAACATGTTTTAGTTAAAGCTGCGGTAGGGAACTTTTGACGCTCTTGCGGTTAATAAACAGAACTGCTTGCGTCTTGCGGAAGAACATCGTAGCCGGAACTACTTCTCTCTGTTTATGTCTATGAAGAATCACAAAGGTACTGGGTTACTCCGCGGCGGTATCCCCGAAGCAATATAAACACTTATTCCGAATATAAACACTTATTATGGGTGCATCCTAGTGATTCAGGACAAGCCAAAAACACGGTTTGGAAAATGGATTCATGGTATACTCGCTTATTATATACATTTTTCTACATTTTGAACACAAACAAAGTTACGGACCGCAGGTCTGATTGGTTGTTTTTTACCGGGAGCGGATGACTTTCTGCAAATGGCAATAGGACCACTGGGAGGAGCCAGAGGATCTTGATATTTTTCACAGATTATCGGTCTCATATTCTACTGACAGGACATAATGACAGGTTTAACAAATATGTAAAAAATATTTTTTTTTACAAAAGTTCCCTACAGCACCTTTAAAGGGACAGCTCACTCAAAAATAAAAGTTATTTTATCATTTACTTACCCTCATATCCTTCCAAACCTGTATGACCACTTCTCTGGAACAGTAAAAGGAGATATTTTAGATACAAATGGAAGTCAATGGTGACTAAAACCATTTGGTTACCAACATTCTTCTTTGGCTACAAGCATCCTCTTTGATGTTCCGCAGAAGTAAGTCTTACAGGAACAATATGAGGGAATACATGATGATGTAAATGTTCTTTTGGGTAAGCTATCCCTTTAAAGGTCATCACACTTATATATTTTGTATCTGAAAAATGAAACACACTCAAAGAACCTCTACACCTTCTTAAAAGTGGCTCTGGCAAACTTAACTTCAACAATTCCATTAGTGTTACAAAAAAGCGGAACTGCGATAACATCATTTCAGGCTAGACTGGAAGAATTAAAATGTTAGTCATAGATTTCATTTCTGGCAGGAAACCACCCATAAGAGCAGATTTTTCCATACAGAAAGCACTGGTGTCCAGTCTTAGTCTTTACTTTAATCATTGCCAATTATGAGCTCATATGTAATATGATGCCATGAGGAACACAACCATGACGGGAGTATTCACTCAGTTTACCATCTGACAGAACCACAATCACAACTAGCCTTTCCCAATGATACTCAACAGTACATCTTACTGTGGACATTCTCTCTGGAAACATGGCTTTTCAATTGAATGCATCATTTAGAATTCATTTAGATGTTTTTTGAGGGGGTTTCCTAATTCAGACAAGCATTCTGAATCCAATCTGAGTCCTTTTAAGGTTCTGTAAATCAACATTATTACTCCTGATGATGGGGTCAAACTTTGTGCAAAAGTCCAGTCCATGATTAACAGGTTAATGACTGAATGAGAACGGTTTCCCTTCTGAATATATAAAGGTGGCAGTAAATTTTGGACAGCTAGTTCTCACTCACTACACGTAGCATCACACTTATCAACGTAACATAAGCTGAGATCAGAGGAAATAAAGTTATTTTTTAAATAGTCAACGAATTCTGGATTTTATTCCAGTTTCCTTGTACAAAAACCGTGAATATAGTAGGCCTAATCATTAATACTGAATAGGCTACATTCTGTTACCCAGAGTGCACACACAGCACACACTACTGAACTGAGTTCTTGTCCATATCTTATTCTGCTTAAACTGTCAAAAGCACACAAGGTACTTGTTAAGAAATAAACAGTAGTTTATTTCTTAAGTAAACAGTTTGGACAAAATTGGATGTCTGACAATATATTAGATAAGGTCTCAAAGTGATAGTGACAAAATAAGCCTGCTCCTTTCTCTATTATTAATGTGATTAAAATACTTAAAAGAGTGCATTCACACACACACACACACACACACACACACACACACACACACGGGCTGAATAATTTTTGGAGCTTTAATGAGAATTCGTGAAACAATGACTACACAGCCATTAATATTTTATATTATTTCATTTTCTTTTCATTTAATTATTACTTTTCTTAGAAGCTGTGGTTACATAGGCCTATAGTACCTGTGCAGTTCATTGAGTTTTCAGCAGTGTAGAACAGCTGTTCTCAATTCCAGTCCTCGCGCCACTTTTTTGTATGTTTCTCTTATGGCTTCAGAGGTTTGTTCTATACGAACAAGTGCCCTGTGAAGTGGACATCACAGGATATCCTGCAATGATTCCAGTTCGAAGTGAACATATATGTTCCATTCAAACAATGTATGCAGCGCGTAAAAACAAAGTATAACTCATTTTAATCCGTAATTATGTCCCCATTAGATGCCACAAATGGCTCGTTTGTAATGGGATTTATTGATTTTGTCTTGTAGCGCCGGTGTTCTGAGCGGGACATGCACCACAGTATGGGGAGGGGCGTAACATTTCCGTAACAAGATTGAGGCATTCGGCCAATCACAATGTACTGGATGGCTGGCCAATCAGAGCACACTTCGCTTTTCAGGCCAATGAGCTTTGTAAAAAAATGACATGTTTCAGAAAGGCGGGGCATAGAGGAGAAACAATAATGTACAGTATGTGGAAAATAATGTGTTTTTTAAACCTTAAACCACATAAACACATTGCACTACACCAAAAATACACAAAATAATGTTATTTTTTAGCAATGTCATATGACCCCTTTAAATATTATCTGTATTTGCTCTTTCGTTTGTAACTTGTGTCTTTGCATTTTAATTATTTTATAATATGCATAAAGTGGGTTTCTTGTTCTAATAAGAGAGATTTTGTGATCTATGTGAAATTGTCAGTAAAATCCTTTCAGTTTGGCAACCGAACCAAGTGCTGCTTCTATAGCAACCACATATTGCAGAAGAGATCTAAAGGAATCATGTCACACACAACTGACATGAATAAAATGAACTAAATAAAATGTATCTAAATTTAAAATGTATTTTTTTAATAAAAAAAAAGCACTTGTGGTTGTATGTGTGATAAAATTGTAAAGAAATTGGCTATTTAAAAATAAAATAAATAGAAAATAAAATAATGGACTAGATCTCAGCATTTCAGTAAATGCCAAATTTCACTAAGAAATGCATCAAGATACTGAACAAAATTGCACTCAAACCAATTCAAACAATGAATTACAAAACCAATTAGTATTCACCACTATCAGAATAATTTTAAATAAAAAATAACCTGCTCCGTTTCTGCCACGCATTATAGATCAATGTACCTTTTGACCTCCCGAATCCTCCTTGCCATCCATGTTCAAAAATACAGTAAATACATATTAACTTTTTAACATACTGACAATAATATTTACTCCTAAACCTGACCCTAATAATACAACTGAAACCAAGATGTTTTATTACCCTCCAAAATGATTTTTTTTTTTTTTTTTAAGAGCACACAGAGTCATCCATGTGTCAGGACTATTCTCATGACATCATCAGCCCGGGGCAGGTCTTGTGTTGTGGTCACATGAGCACTGCTCGCTGTAAACATGTGAATGCATTCTGCTCTACAAACAAACCTGCCTCAACATGAGCAAATGACATTCACTTTAAAATCCAACATTAAGCAAAACAAAATTCAGGATTACAAAACCGTTTTTGTGCCTGCAGCAACAGGATTCTGCTTGTTCATTTCAAAGTCAGTTCAACCCCTCACAGGCCATAAAATGTCTGTCTTCAAGCGATTACACTTTTACAAAGAGGCATTGCCTAATCATGCTGACGGCAATCATTTCAAAGAATTGCAAACGAATCCAAGAAACTGTGAATGGACTGACATTACATCATAATAAATCAACTGCCATGGGCAAGCATTGGCGCTCAAAGACTTTGTGCAAACTACTGCCACTGTAATACTACCAGAAAGAAAATCTACTTAAAGACCAATGCTGTAAATGTAGGGGTTGTTTTCAGAATTGTTTTCTATTTAATCATTAATAATGAGGGATGATCTTTTACTGCTCCTCCCTAAATTTCGTAATCAGATTTGCTGTTGTATTTTGGACTAAACAATGGCCTGGACCACCCTGTGGTTCTGCTGATTACACCATTCAGAGCAGCTCCTGCTGTCGAACAGCTTGAATAGAATAAGACTTCCTGTTTGCTGGACTGTGTAGTTGAATGTTGACAATACACACAATGTTGTATTTTACAGGTACCAATCACATTACTTTTCCGTTGTTGCATGAATGCGATGGGCAGGGGTATTTGCATAAAGGTGATCTGATTGATGCTTGTAGGTGAAACATTTTTAACTTCTGCCACAAGCAACACCAGTGACATGATGCAGCAGATCCGCAATTCAGTTCGGCAACGCATGACACCATCCATTTAAAGTAAATGCGCAGTGTTAACGCTGATGCTCCGTGTGAATGAACCAAAAGAAAAAAAATAATAATGTCATGCCATGATTTTGAAGGTCTTTTGTACAATAAATACATAAATAAAATAAGTGCAATTTTTTTTTTTTCCAACCCTCATTCAGAGGGTCACTCTGCACAAAATTATCTGTTTTTAAGGGATGGCTTCTTTAGGGCCTGTCAGTTAACGGCTATGGCTGTTATGATTGGCTTACGTCGCTGCATAGTAAATAGTATCAACACCCCCTCACTACTGTATGCGAGTAGGTATTTTCATATAAAACCCCTATATTTTTTTACAGAGCATTGAAAAACTGAGGAAATGTAAGCATTATAATCAGTAACTTATGATGTTTCTATTTAATTTGTTATCATGCTAAATACAAATTCATTCATATTAAAAACATTAGGCTGCCCTTTGCATTATGCTGCAGTGGTTCACTTTTCAATGAAACTAATGAAATAAATAAATAATTAAATAAATCAGCACCTTAATATTGCGTATCGGCGATCTCACAGCCTGACGATAAGACAATATGAAAATGTGTGAGTAATGGATTATATTGACCACAGACCCCAGGTGGCTCAATGGTTTGGTCTCCATTCAAGACCGTTCTTCCACACCCTGCGGCCCAGAGCCGTCTCAAGTTCTCAAGGGGTTATGTGATGCTTTTAACCTCTCGTCGGTCTGTAAAGCCCAGCTATTAAGATCAGATGCAGGCTAATGAAAAACATTAAAAAAAAATTAAACAAGAAGTGTATACTCAAAACAAAACACCTGGATCACAACAGGAACACAGATCAGAAATGACACCACATGCATGATGAGTGAGAATTTTAGTTCCCATTACAACCTGAAGACTGCATTATCTCCTCCTAAAATGTTGTTGGATTATTTTTATAAGAAAAATAGACTCCAGGATTTCGCACCTAACATTCCTATGGATGATGATGTCACACTCCCACTGATCCCAATTCAGAAACATTCCCAGGAGTCCCAGGAGAAATATTTCACCATAAAATAAAAAAATATATATATTACATAATATGATCCTTAATATTTCACCCTGTCTTGGCCCAAATTTAATTGATAAATAATTGTATAAAATATATTTCCCTAAACTTTTACAAAAGATTAAATGATATTAATTTACAAAAATACTGAATAAATAAAATGACACCAGTTTTTTAGGATTATCAAGATGTTTTGCATTGTGATATTATCTTCTATATAGTAATGTATAGTATTAAAATTAATCTTGCCTGGACACAAATAATTTCTTTTTATTAATAAATTGAAATAAAATTTATAAAATTAATCAATGACTGAAATTGGTATCATGGCCTACTATAGATGCATTTATTTTTCTACATTACAGTGACAGGGAGTTTTTATTTTATTTGATCTTTTAATTACAGTAATTTGGTAAGAGATGCTTGGGCACTATATTATAAACATATATTAATAACATGGGCATGATCTTGATTTATCGTATAATGCAACAATACTCAATTTTCATCAATTTAACTAATCAATAATCTGCTCGACAGACAATCTAAAAGGCTGTTTCGGGAATATCACATGACCTTACAACACATTATCCACCAGCCATGTGCAGAAAGATGTCCATCAACTATTAATAAAGTGACGACTCAGTTCACAGCAGAATCAACTGTTCTTTTATCCATAATGCCATAAAAGCTTTAATGCTCCAACGAAAGTTTACCAAGTGAGAGAGAGCCTAACCTTAGTACTCAAACTCTGTCTCGGACAAGCAGTCTCCTCCCATTATGTTTCTGAGAATGTTTTTAAAAGCAGGGGCTAAAGCCCTACCCCCTCCACACCCTCTCACTAGACACAAAGCAGCACTCTTTATGAAAATATAGATAAGGCTCACTGTAGCTTATTAACCTTCATCACAATAAATCCACTCCTTGCTGCCTTAACTTGTCATTTTACCACTTAATTTCCCAAGCATGCTGCTTCAACAAGCAAATGATGTGGAAAATATTTGCAAAATTCAGATCTCCTCCTCAAGCCTTTGTTGGCTTCTACTCAGGCCTTTTATTTCACAACTGCTTAGAGAGAGAGAGAGAGAGAGAGAGAGAGGATGGAGTGAACTCTGTGTTAGGTCATTTTTGCAGGTTTTCTGTGATTGGGAAAGAATCCACAGTGAAGCAGAACTTCAGCACAAAAGCGAACCTTTGGAAAACATGAATAAAGCTCATTAGATACAGTCGAAATAACAGCTCATCCGATCTGTTAAATACAGATCTGGGTTTATTTCCTTTATTCATAACAGAACAGACAATGCAAACATGAGGAGGCCTCACATTATTACAGAATTTTTTTTTAATAATAATATTCCGATTGGATTAGGGTTTCTATGAGACCACTGTAGGGGACCTCAGTTGGAAACTTGACTAAACAAATTCCTGATTTATTCAGCATGTATCTCTACAGTCTCACAGATCTAATGGATCTATTATCATCTGTGAACATCCCTCTGTCTGAAATCTCTCTTTAGTTTAATCTGTGTGATTAAAGGAAAAAAATAAGATAAGTTTTGACTATAGATTATTTACCCAGAGTTACTGATTAGATTTGCAAAATGTGTTAGAAAAGTCTTAGAAAACCAAAGACATTATGAGAGAAACGTAATCATTTTAAAACAACAAATTACAATGAGGTAGAACAAAAAAAAGGTCAAGTTAGGTTAAACGTATAAATAGATAGATAGCAATGCTGTGAAATATTATTAAGGAACATTTCTTATTATAATCAATGTTAAAAACAGAATGGTGGTGTAAGCGTGAGTGGTCTAAAACTCGTTAAATCATCTGAGAAGTAACGGACCAAGAACAGAAACAGGAAGTAAGCTCTATTAATAGCACATGACTGTAGTTTTGCCGCGGTGCTATGAACTTGTTCATGCATAAGCTAGCTGCTTTGATAAAGCACAAATTCCATCAAACTGATGTCAGGTGCATGAGTGTGAGGATGTATACAATTTTTATGATAACTACCATCAGACAAATGTGATGCTAAGATCTAAAACAGACAGAACAGAATTAACAGAAAGGCCACAAGTATATCAAGATTACACATACTGACAAATCCAATATCCTGCATTTTATCGTGTGCTGTCAACACAGATGGCAGATAGCATTCAGCAAATAGTGGAGGAGGTCTGAGTGACTCAATTCCCTTTAGATTGAGATTCTTTAGAGATAACATGTGCCCTTCATGAGACTACAATCAAGAAAACAATGAGCATCCAGTTGAGAAAAATCAATTGAGTGCATAAAAAAGGCTGTGTTCTTTCACCTCTCAGTGCTGTCTGAGCAGATGGGGGCATCACCTGTTATCACTTACATTGCTTATATTACTTAAAAGCACCTCATTATAAAAAATGTAGACGTCTATCTACCAAACAGGTTATGGATAATTCTAAAATGTCTCATAATCCGGGAACCATAGACAAGATATCAAAGATGCATATACTTGATGTGTCTGCAAATGGGCAAAAAAGTAGCTCAATTGGTAGAGCATTGCGCTAGGTTGCGCTAAGCACAAGGTTGGGGGTTCGATTCCCCGGGAACAAATGATAGGTAAAAATTGATAGCCTGAATGCACTGTAAAATGCATTTGCTAAATGCATAAATCTTAATACAACCTTACATGGTACATTAATACATGCCATGGATTATAATGTCATTTACATATAAAATATTGAGATACAGATCAGGCGATATTAGATTTTTTTATTTATAATTATCAGTTATCAGCAAACATTGAATATTTAATTGCACATGCATTTACCCTATTTTTTTATTTTTATTTATTTAGATCACCTTTTGCCAACATTTAAAGCTCACTTAAAGTCAATATTTAAAAACAAAATGTAACCTTCGGAACTTCAAAATGAATATCACACTGACTAAATTTACTTGTAGCATTAAAATCGACTTAGCCTTTTTTGTGTTTCATTTGTAAATAGATGCATACCAAAGAGCACAATATTTTATTATTTAACATTTATTTGTTATTAGTCAAAAAGTATTTATTGGCCTATTTGAATCGCTAGAATTTGAATATTGCTGCATTGCAAATGTACGTGTCACTCAAAAGAACTTACTTTAATAACATTATAGTAAATAAAAATAAAAAATAAAAAAAACCTTCCCATACCAGAAATACAGAAAAGGTATAGAAAGATCAATCAAGTGTGTGTTGACACACCACTAACGGAAGATGTAGTTATTGTGAGCGAAAGAGATCTTGACCTCTGTGAGAAAAGGACATATGACTGAGAGTATCCATCTCGGCTGTTAGAGCATGAACTCAAGCACACGTGCTCTTGAAAGCAAACCACACATGCAGAAACAAACATCCCCGGAGGACAGCGTGCACTCATATGTCTCTCTACAGATGCTTTCTTGGTCTCTAGGGAAGACCCAGCTGTATGCGATTCGTACATTCTTATATTTGGGCACATGATGCAATAAGAAATATATGGCAAGAATGTAATCAGTGAAAAGATTAGAATTCATGCACTTTCTGTTTCTCTTCTGGTTTCTACATGACCCTCAATACAACAGTGTATAGGGGCAGAGCATAAGCAATGATATTCTGAAGTTTAGTACATGCATGACATAAATCAAATCTGCTTCGAGTTCAAAACTTTGGGATACAGTCAGCTGTGAAAGAAACTTGATGTTTTATGAGACAGAACAGTATGTTTTTGTCAGTTTTTCACTACATATTCAGCTGTTAACATGAAAAGTGGATTTTCTATAATACGAAATATGGTTTTCGATCACTGACTTGCAAACAAACATTTAAGAAGCATACAGTACTTTTTTATATTTATGGTAATATACTTATAGGAGGCCATTGGGATATGAAGTGTTTCACGTCTTACATTTCATCATGTTTATTTTTGCATGGGCAGTAACACTGTCCTCTTGAAGGGCACATGACTTGTGTGATATCATCACCAAAATAGTAGGATGAAGGGGTCATGAACTTTATTCCATCTGCTTGCATAGGGTATCACTGTCATTTTCTTCACTACACTACCTAGAAAAACTAATTTTAGTGCGTGTTTTCCCTGTTGAGGCTCAATATATCCTCAAAAGCTCTTAAAATTTATAGACAAATGGAGGAAAAGTATTGCTTCTTGTCACTCATTTACCCGAAAGGTCAAATATGGTCACAGTTTCACCATGGGTTGCTGTAACATGAATGAAATCAAATCTTAAAAGGGTTAAAGAAATGAGATTCATGTAATCGGATTCTATAATCTGCTTGGGTTGTGGCATGAGCTTATTAAAAGTTGCTTGCTTAAGTTTGTAGTTTGGCTTGAAGTCAAGTAATAAGATAAATGTTTCTCCACTGAGAGGAAAAATAAGGCAGGCTACAGTGTTTCTTTTCTCGTCTTTCCTGTCAGATGAAAGGTGCCCTAAAAGTCCCTCAAAAACAAATTAACACACCAGGATGGTCCTGGAACAACTTAGCAACATCTAAAGTTAATAATGTGTCAAATAACCCAAATGAGCCGGCTTCATAACCGAGCGCAGCACGTTTGGCCATCGTTAGGCGAGTTCCGGTCAGCTGGCTAGCTAGGCAGCTCACTAGATTTTTGAACACAGCCAGGAGGTGTAGGCTGTTGGACAGCCTAATTACACAATGATGGTCATTTGCAATTGCTAAACATATTTATAAAACGCGATGTGTGTGTGTAGGATATATGGATGCATGATATCTTACCATAAATTGAAGGTTGTCCTTTAAGCCAAAGTAAACAGTCCAGATGAGATGCAAGTTCACTTAAAAAGTCGTTAAAGTCGTTGAAGACAATCCTGTTTTTCTAAACCAGCTAGATTTGAATCAAATTATTCGGTATGCTATTTAACAGATAAACATTTTACGTACATTATTTCGTAGTTCTCCGAAACAAAGCAAGTGATCCCCGGCTCACTTTCAAAAGACCTGCTGTATGTAAAGTAGCACAGCGATCTGCCCAGTTTGTATTTCGGTTCTTTAGGAGACCTGAGCATCTGTAAATCACCTCAACGAAGCTCTGGGCGAAAGAACGACTTATAAAGAAGATTAACTCTTTCTAACGCTTAGAACGCTATGATGCCCAGAATCTCATCCGTAAAGCCGGTATCACACGCTACACGATCTCCGCCCCAGACAGACACTAAACTGCTCTCTCTCTCTCTCTCTCTCTCTCTCTCTCTTTCTCTCTCTTCCTCTCTGAGCGTGACGCCACTCCCATCATCACATTTTCTTTTGCAACTTTCACAACTGAATATGACCGTGTCCACACTTTTTATGCATTCTCTTTTAGTGGACATTCAACTTGAGCTTTAAAATAGTTTATTGATATGATTGGTTTTGCATAGAAGCAGTGACCGAATAAAATAAACAAGACAATAATAAATATTGACTGCAAAAAATAAAAATAAATAAAATAAAATAAAATGCCGAATAATAAAATCATATACATTTAATTTCATAATATTATTAATGAGCATTTAACTCTATGTAACAAATGTTGCTCCGGGGCGCATGCTCAGTGGAACCTGTTTCCTAAACACAACAATGCGTCCTCTTCTGTATCCTAGCAACGAGGGACCGTCCAATAGTAGGGGTGTATGAATCCGGTAAAGCTGAAAATAGATGAGAAAATGGCACGGGGATATGTTACATTTTTAACATTTCAATATATATTTCATGAAAAATGCATTTATATCATACAGTTGTAATTAAAATAGCCATTTTAAAACGGTTCGTTTTAATGCCTGAGGTGACTTCCCCTCATGCGAGTTGGTTTCCCTTCTAATTTCGTGTCCGTTTGTCAGACTCTCTACGTTACCGCGCGAAAGGAAATTTATGCAAATTTCAATTTTTAAGCCCAATATATTGTTTAAATGTTTGAAATATGTTTTTAATCGACTTGTGTCTGTAATCCTGAACTGTTCTGGTGTGTTGGTGCTTTAAACTCCCGTTGAGTTCATCTCACGCGAGTCTCAGGTGTGCTTTTGCATCTGAAAACAATTTCAAACCTGTCATGTGTTTTCAGATGTTTGTTTTGGCTTTAATGTTCCCGCTTTCCATCACTGCACAGATGGAGAAATTTATTCCGATGAAGAGGTCAGGTCGGCAGAGGTAGCAGATCAGTGGTGTGTAAGGGCAGAATGAAAGGCTGCATACATTTCGTGGCCACCATCTGCAGTGACAAATCAAAGAGACCCGAACTCACAAACCATATGTGTGTACAAGCACCATTGTGAAGCTGTTTGTTATAAGCGATGTTTTGCATGCACTTTAAAGTGTTTACCTTACAAACTACTCCTGTTTGATAAATATCACATTATCTCCACAGGTGAGACTTGCTCATGAAGTTAAGCACGACAATGTGGTGTCTTTTTATGAATGGTATGAGAGCAGCAACCATCTGTGGTTGGTGGTGAAGATGTGCACAGGTGAGGTCCAGGGTGATTATAGTAACATTAGTAAATTATAGTAGTATAAGTATTATAGTATTATTATTATTATTTGTTTTTTTTTTCTAGGTGGATCCCTGGCAGCACTGATCGCTCAAGATGAATGCCTGTCTGAGGAAGTAGTGCGAGAGTTTGCTATTGACCTAATGGAAGGTCTTAAATGCATCCACGACTCTGGCATTGTTGTCTCGGATCTCACACCTGCTAAGGTATAAGTATCACCTGTTAGGTGATCCATGGTAGTATATGTTCATCCTGAGCTAGTGAATGTACAGAGTCACATTACAAACAGAGTTTACTAAATACTAAACAGAGTTTAACAGTGGGATGCTGCTGCTTCTCTCTTTGTAAAATCTTTAATCAAAATAACTTATATAACTTATAATATATATATTTTTTTTTGCACCAGCACAAGGATTTGAAAACAACCCCCCCCCCCCCCCCCTCCCTCCAGCAACCTGTCACTCACATTAGGTTGCAGAAATTAGCAAACAACAATTCAGTCAATTCCTGATGGACATTAAAATCATACTTTTTTGAGAATCCCTCCCCCCCAAAAAAAAATTGTGACTATTTTTTTTATTCACTAAAGCCTCAGTCTTCATGATACCACATGATGCCGTTCTATGCTTTAGTCCTTTAGTATGCACCACTTAGCCATTTTGCTGTATTCCTTTGCCCATCAATCATCAAAATGTTTGTTTTTAAGTTTTGTTTGTTTTTCGCAAGTTTGTTTTTCTACAAGCGAAAGTGCTATATAATTAATAATAATAATAATAATAATAATAATAATAATAATAATAATAATAATAATAATAATAAATAAATAAATAAATAAAAGAAGAAAAAAAGCTACTCGTTGTTATTTAAACAAACACTAAATCACATTGTGAAGACAAGGTTCAGATGCTGCTAGTCATTTTTATTTTTGCCTTTTAATTTTTTTTTAAAGCTCAGCTAATGTCACAGTATATTCACACAGATTTTGTTGGATGTACTGGGAACTCTGAAGTACTCAGATTTCTGCCTGGCTAAAGCTCAAGGAGAAAGTCTGGAGGAGTTCTTCTCTCTTATGGCAGAGGAGACGGGAGCTGGAGACAGCAAAGACAACGTTATCTCTCCACGAAACATCAAGAACAGAATTACAGGTTAGCGAAATTCATTACTTTCCATCAATCACCTAATTAATATGAACCAAATCTTCTATTAAGTTTTCTAATAGGCTGCAATGTCTGAACTGTGCACTTGTATGATTTGGCAGGAGGTGTTGAGAGGAGCAGACAGCAGAGTCTGCAGTGACCTGTGGGCTTTAGGCTGCATCCTATTTGAGATGAGCCCACTAAAGGGTTTACTTCAGAAGGACCCTGTGAAAAGGTAAAACATTTATTTTACTCAGTCTCTTCTCACAGTCACAGTTCAATGGTTATCGCTTTACTCATTTCTAATGAATATGAGATTGACGGACATCAGATAATCTTTTCACTTCTTTAATTTCTGATAAATTGTGCAATTCATAGTCTCAGACTTTTGCTTGGGGACCATGAGTGATGTGACCTGTAATAAAAGCATTCATTACTTCCTCACCACTGAACCTGTCACGTTAGATTAGTGCTGTAGCTTCATCTGTGAATCTCTTATATTACTGTCATCTTTAGGTTACGCTGGGACACTTTGTTATCAAACCCATTCTGGAGGAAAGCATTTTCAGAGACAAGCATCACTATGGGAAAAGAGCAGGATGATGTCTCTCTCAATGGTATCCAGGTATGCTTGACAAAACATCCAAATAAAAGTTTTGGTGCTCCTGACCTTGTGGCCCATGCCAAAAGCTCTTAAAGAGTCTGATGTTTGTATATGTCTCTATAGATAATCTTGTGCACAGATGCTCTCAGTCTACTACTGATGCAGTGAGTGGGCAAACAGCCCTGTGGCAAACTTCATACACTGCCTGTGTGTTCAACACAATGCCTTACACAATAAGCCTTTGTCCCACCCTAGAAAACACAATAAATGCAGGTTATAAAAAGCTTTCTCAGTGGTTTTGCCACTTCCTCCACTGCAATCAGATCACATCAGTTTAATTTGTTCTAGAGTTGTTTGTTTTATGACCCCAGGACAGTTATGCACATACGTTGGTTATTTTATTGCTATTAACTATAAAGGGGCATGAGTTATTGATCATATTTAAATTAGGTCAGGAAATGATGACATTAATTTGTGTGTGTAGATGTTTTAAAACAAAGCAAATGGGTTGAATAAATATTAAACTGATGAGCTCCAGCAGATCTGATGAAGTCTGTAAGTGTGGAGTGGTGCTGACGTTGTGCTGTGATTGTGTTCTGAGCCGGTGTCAGCTGCTGCGAGTGGGCCAAGACAAAGAGCATTGTTATTTGACCAGGAGTCTGCAAGAAGACTTTCATTTTGGAAAGATTATGATCATTTTCTTGTTCCTGTTCATTACAGAACAAGACATCTAATGAAAAATGAAATAAGGCCATATTAAATTGATCATACATGGAAGTAAAGCGTTACATTTACAAATAAATAAAAAATAGGTAGTTTTGTATTTATCATAGAATATCATAGAGAGAAAAAAAATATTTCAGCAAATCTGCAGCTGAAAAGTCATCTTTGCCATATTAGGAATATTTTGCACATAATGTGTATTGTGTAGGGCTGTCAATCGATTACATTTTTTAATCAGATTAATAACACCCTTTTTCCGTGGTTAATCGCACACTTCACAAATTTAAGCGTAGACCATGTGTCTTGTTTCAAATGTTTATTTTGTCATCATTTGCTATATCCAGCAAAATAAACCGAAAGATTAAAGGGTGATTCAAAAAAAAAAAAAAAGTATTTTCTGCAAGCTTTTTTCAAGATAAATTTAGAGGTCTTTCCAAAAAAGGACACTTAGAAACTCCAAAAGGACACATAAGGAGCCCATATAATCACATATGAAAAAAATAAATAAATAATGTATTAGTATGTGTACAGTGCAACAGCAAAGAACTTTTTTACATTTTAGAGAAGTCAAGTTGAGATACCGAACAGGAACCGCCTGCTGACTGCATATATCTACTACTGTAGACAGATCTATTCATAACCGTGAATGTTTGTAGAAACAATGTGAATTAGTGTTGTCACGATACCAAAATTATTGTTTCGATACCGATACCTAGTCAAGAATTCGAATTTCGATACTTTTCCTGAAAAGGGAAAATACACTCTCAAATATATCATTTTTATTTTAAAACCGGGACAACATTCTAATCATATAACACGCTAATAAATGAATGTATGAACAGCAGAAATATTAAACATTTGAACAAAATATGAATTATCAAAATATAAAAAATGACAGGAAGAAAGAATAAATTTAGCAGCATTATCTCAGTTATCATAAGAAACATAAGAGTAATAAATTTATCTTGATTCTGAACTTTGAATAAAAATATGAACAGTGATTATATTAAACAATGTTTCTGAAGTCAGAAGATTAAATGTCAAAAGATAAATAATATAAATTTAAGCCACAGTATCACTTGTGCTCGCACATGCAGCCTAGTGATTCGCAAGTCAGGTTTTTTTTCCAACCCGAGGGTCCCGCTTTTATGAAATTATTTGGCCCGCCTCAGTCCGCAAATAAAGTCAAATTTCTTTACCTGCCCCGTGCATCGGGGACATCACGGAACATACGTTGCTACTTAGACCTTCGTATTGTAACCTTATCAAAGAACCTAATAAAATACCGTATTTTCTGGACTATAAGTCACACTTTTTTTTCAGAGTTTGGCTGGTCCTGCGACTTACAGTCAGGTGCGACTTATATTTATCAAAATTAACTTGACATGAACTGAGAGAAATGAACCAAGAGAAAACATTACCGTCTACAGCTGCGAAAGGGCGCTCTATGCTGCCAGATATGCTGCTCAGTGCTCCTGTATCCTACACTGAGCAGCATACGACTTATACTCAGGTGTGACTTATAGTCCGAAAAATACGGTATGAAAATATATATTCCAAATATTTAATATAGGCTATATGAAATTGGACTAGTGATGGTTTGTCCGTGAATGAATCTTTTAGGTGAATGAATTGTATTCTTGTTCACTGAAGTTCCTCCCTCCATAGCAGCGTGCGAGCACGGGGCTATTAGCAGTGCGTGCACAGCTCCTTAGCAGCTCTGTGAACTGTTTCATTCTATCAAAGAGTTACTCAAGATGTGACGGAGCATGTGATTTGTTGAATGTAGAGAACCCATACACCCTTCACTGAACGAGATTGAGAGATCTTCTCATTCGTGAACGAGTTGAATGATCTGATACATCTCGTTTATGAATGAAATGAATGAGTATACAGGGTCAGTGAGCCAAGCATGTAAATCTCGATCAGCAATCATCATATACAAAGCGCAGATATAGGTGCTGTGCAGATACGCTCGTTTTCATATTTAGCATACAGAACATAACTCCACGTTTAATCCCTGATTAATGTGAATATTATATATGAACTGTCTGACCAAACAATAAAAATGTTAATAATGCAAGAAAACCTAGTGTCTGAAAGTCTTATTTGTTTAGCGCTGAAGTTTTCTAAGCGCGTGAATGCTCCATCACGTGAACTGCGCCTGGACAGAGAATGTAGCGCGCTGATCAGTTGTTCGCGCTCAGGGATGACGAGAGAAGACTCTGAGACCCTTTTCTTTACTTTTATGTGCGTTTTATGAAAAGCAAGTTAGTTTTTACTACTGTTGCATGTTTGTACTGCATTGTGATGAATGTTTTGAGATTCATGTATGTTCAAGCGAACTAGTTTTAGTTGTTGAACTGCGTGACTAATTAGTGTAGTCATGATGCCAGAGCGTGATATAATATGCGACATGTTTCCTGTGTGCAATAATTAGCCCTCTATATGTCGATTTAGACTTTATTTGTGTTAGTTATTTAGAGATATGCTTCTGTGTTTCAGTGCAGTGCATTTACTTTTTATTTGGTGCTACCTGCATCGAGTGTTATAGTGATACAGTGTCATTCTGCATAGCCAATTAAAGGTGCAGCGGTATAGACATTAGGCATAATAGTAACATATTTTGTCAGGCTGCATAGCCAATTAAAGGTGCAGCGGTATAGACATTAGGCATAATAGTAACATATTTTGTTGCACTGTATTAACGTAAATGATTATTTATGTACTGTACTGTTGTGAATGATGACAATGAGCATAGTATAGTATTCCTTTAATTGTTTATTAATCAGTTATTCTTACCGTTGCATTATTTATTTTTCTTTCTCTCTGTTTAGACCACATACACACTTATAAGAACTTGTATATTGGCATCCTGATCTTGAAAATAAAGCTGATAAAAGGATTCTCTGGCCGGAATCTTTCTGTAGTGCTCCCATCCTAAAACGAACCACTAGTCCATACTTTACATTGGTCCTTCAAACCGGATTAGAGTCCCACCGACACTATGGAGTCGGCAACTGATGGTCAGCAACAGGAGTCATCGGACAGACCCAAGAGAGACCCTCGTCCACCTGCACATTTGGCCCATTACGAAGTCAATTTTCTGCCCTATCAACAGCCTGTGGTCCAAGCCTCTTCTACCCTAGTAGGACAACCAGACCAGGCTCAGTCAACTAGAGCTAGGAGTTTGACAAGTTACCGGTCAGCTGCACATTCACGACGGTCCTCTCAGTTATCTTACAGACTCCATCGGTTTCGAAGTACGTCTGATATACAAGAAGCTGCTTTAGAGGAGGAGATCAAAGGATTGGAGCTAGCTGACCTACAACAGGAAATATAAGAGGAAAGGAAAGCTGACTTAGAAGCGGCAGCATTGGATGCACAAGCCAGAGAAGGACAGCGGCTGCAAGAGGAAGCACATCTGGCTAAAGAGAGAATAACTAGAGAGATGGGAAGATGCAGTCGCTTAAAGAAACTCGAGAAGGAGATGCACATTGCCAGTCTTGTAAAGACCTACCTGACAGGGACGAATGATGATTCCTTGTCTACGTCGTCAGTTCCTGCTACGTTCTCCAAGCTACCTCTGCCATCACAATTGGTTCAACAGCCACCTCAGGCGCAATTAATCCCCAAGCAGCATCCACCTGTGCAACAGCCAAATCCAGAGCCAGTTCTGATAACACCTCTCTCCACTGTTCCTACTCCGATATTAGCACCACCTGCTAATCCCGTCACGAGTGCCCAGATCAGTTTTCCTGTCAGCGCAGCACCGATTGCAGTACCAGTCTCTGGACTTCCCTCTGTACCTGTCTCATTCGTTCCCGTCCTACCCACGGTACAGGCAGGTGGAGCGTCACCATTGGCAAGGTCTTCTGTCACAACTAATCTACCGTCTCAGAACATAGGGGCTCCAGCTACCAGTACAAGCTTCACAATGCCACCACGAGCAGTTACAGTGGCATTGCCACCTCCTGCAGTGCAGTATACTCACCACAGTATAGCAACTGCAACACCAGTTCAGACAGCATCACCCTTGACCTACCCAGGTATGGAAACCCTGATTCCTACATCTTACGGCCTTCCCAAACCAACACTTCCCTTCTTCGAGAGCGGCAAAGAAAGTGAATTCGCACTTTTGAAGATGGCGCTCAACAACTTGATGAATAGTCACCCTCATCTCAGCGAGCACTATAAATATCAAGTTCTCCTGAGTCAGCTCAAGCTTCAGAGTGCTCTGCAGTTGGCTAAATCATACATGTATGACCTCGCACCGTATACAGCTGCAATGGGAGCTCTGCATGACAAATATGGCCAGCCAAGACAACTGGTTCAAAGTGAACTAGCGGCACTGACAGGAGACACAGAGGCATTTGACTCCTTCGCTCTCTCAGTCCAGTCGCTGGTCAGTATGCTGCGCACTTTAGAGGGACCAGTTGGATACGAGCTCAGGTGTGGTTCTCATGTTGACCGTCTCTTAAGCAAAATGTCTCCTTCCCACAGAGATGGATTTGTGGAATATTGTCTCATTCACGGCATCCTGCAGCCAGGTTCAGAGCTCACCTACTCCCTGCCCGACCTCGCTGCGTGGCTGCAGATGAAGGCTCAAGCCAAGCGTCTTGCCAGTCGAGCTACTCTTCTCTACAATTCTACAGGGCCTACCCTTCCAAAGAGAGTTCAACGTAGTTCAAAGCCCAAAGATAAAATAGCATCAGTCTTCCTCTGCTCTGGTGAGACAGCTAACAAGGAGACCTTTCATGCGAAGTCCCAAGCTTTCAAACTCAGTCCTTATTGTCCGTTCTGCAACAATAAGGAGCACTACCTTAACTCATGCTCCGACTTTAAGAAAATGTCTACTGCTGAGATTAAGAAGTGGATCCAGGAAGGTGACAGATGTTGGAAATGCGGCCGCAGCCACAAAGCTACAGCCTGCACGCTTAAACGCCCCCTGTAAGAATTGTAAAGAGAAACACCTTACAGTCCTCCATGACACCATTCAAGAGTCATCCCAGAAAGTGTTGATGGTCAGTAATCCGAAACCCATTGTCTACATTGAGCAGCCCCGAAGCCCTCAGAGAGTGTTGCTGAAAGTTGTCAAAGTGCTTCTGCATCATGGAGATTGCACTCTTGAGACATTTGCAGTGCTCGATGATGGTTCAGAGAGAACTATTATCCTCCCACAAGCTGTAGAGCAACTACAACTCTCTCAGCATCCAGAGACACTTTATCTGAGGACAGTCCAGCAAGAGGTGAAAGAACTGAAATGTTCCTCAGTTAGCTTTCATGTATCCCCCATCTTCAAGCCAAACAAGAAGTTTTGGATTCAACATGCGTTCACTGCAAGCAGTCTGAGTTTATCTGAACACACATACCCAGTAGCAGCTCTCCAGAAGCGCTATGAGCATCTCAAAGGACTTCCTTTGACGCCTATCCACAGAGCCCAACCTCTGTGCCTCATCGGCTCTGATATGCCTCAGCTTCTTACTCCTACACAGCCAGTCAGAGCAGGTCCATCTGGCGGTCCTATAGCCATCTGCACAAGGCTAGGCTGGTCCTTGCAAGGTCCTTCTGACATCATACCAGTCTCTTCTCACCAGTCTTCCTGTCTGCACATCGCCACCGAGTCTTCATATACTGAACTCCTCAGGAATGTGGAACGTCTTTGGCACATTGACACAGTCCCCTATGTCAGTGAGAAGACTGCAACACGTTCCAAGCAAGACCAACAGGCACTCATCCTCTTACAGACAGCCTCCGAACGTGTATCTGTGGATGGTACCCAGCGCTACGCTACTCCACTGTTGCGTCCTCAGGCAGACATCCACCTTCATGCACAGCAAGATGCCGTGATGCCTAACCTACGCAGCACTGAGTGCCGGTTGGCCAAGGATAACGCTCGAGCAGCCTCATACTGCAAGGAGATGGATAAACTTATTCAGTCTGGTTATGTCGCAGAAACCTCTACAGAAGAGGCAGCAAAGTCCACAGAGTCGTGGTACGTACCTCATCATATGGTGCACCACAATGGAAAGGACAGAGTAGTATTTAACTGTTCCTTCTCCTTTAACGGTCTGTCCCTGAATGACCAACTCCTGCCGGGACCAACGCTCGGTCCGACCATGATTGGAGTCCTGATGCGGTTTCGATGTCATGCTGTGGCCATCAGCTGAGATATTAAGTCGATGTTCCACCAGATCCGCTTGTTGCCCAGTGATAAACCACTCTTACGATTCCTGTGGCGTGACATGGAGAGGACATCTGAACCACGCATATTCCAATGGGAGGTGTTACCATTCAGAACAACGTGCAGCCCCTGTTGTGCAGTCTTTGCCCTCCAGCAGCACGTCAGAGACCAAGAACAACCAGACTCTCCTCTCATGCATGTGATCGAGCACTCGTTCTATGTCGCCAATTGCCTTCACAGTGTGAGTAAAGCTGAGTATGCCAAGGTTCTAGTCAATGATCTGCGAGCACTTCTGAACAAGGGAGGTTTCGAGATCCGGCAATGGGCTAGTAACATGCCTGAAGTTGTAGCACATCTACCTCCTGAGGCGCAGTTGGCTAGCAGTGAGCTATGGCTATCCAAGGCCAGTGACAACCTCCAAGAGCCCACGCTTGGACTCTGCTGGGACTGTCTGAATGACACCCTGAGTTACAAACATCGCCATACTGAATCTTCAGACGCTACTCTTCGTAACTTCTACAGTGTCCTTGCCAAGCTTTACGACCCATTGGGCTACATTGTGCCATTCACAACAAGATGTAAAGTGTTGGTTCAGGACATGTGGAAGGCCAACAGGGATGACAAGATCCAACCTGCTGACCTTCTGGAGAAATGGTTGAATTGGGTGCAGGAAATTCCCACTTTGCAACATCTCAAGCTGCCACGTCCCTATGCACCAGCCACCGCCGATGTGATGCCTCGGAGCGCGCCTATGGGTCAGTACCCTACATGCAGACGACAGATGAGAGTCAACGAGTCTATGTCTCCTTCGTGTTTGCCAGATCGAGAGTCGCGCCCCGTAAACAGATGTCTATTCCACGTCTTGAGCTCAGTGCCGCGCTTACAGGTGCACAGCTGGCTAGAGTGGTCGAGACCGAGCTTGCAGTACCCCCTGAGCACATCACTCTTTGGTCAGACTCCACAACTGTACTGCATTGGATCAAATCAGAATCCTGCCATTACAAAGTGTTCGTTGGAACACGCGTCGCAGAAATCCAGAACCTGACCAGTCCTGTTCAATGGCGGTATGTTGATACTCTAAGCAATCCAGCTGATGATATGACCCGCGGACTCACTCTGCAAGAAATGGTACAGGATCATCGCTGGAACAAAGGTCCACATTTCCTCCATTTGTCTGAGAGGGAGTGGCCCAACATGCCTTCATCTGAGGTAGAACCAGACACCACAGAGTTAAGGAAGTCTGCCTTCATGGGAACTATGTCCAGCATCTTGCCAACACAACTTCCAGACCCCAGTAAGTTCTCCAACTGGAAAGAGCTTCTTAAGGAAACTGCTAGCTTCCTTCACGGGGCGGCTGATGCTAATACTACAGTACACTTTCCCGCTGCTGATTTTCTGCAAGCAGAGAAGCTGATGTTACAAAGGGCTCAAGAGGACTGCTTTGCTGAAGAATTGAGAGCTCTCAAAGCTGGACGTACTCTTCCTTCAGACAGTCGTCTCGCATCTCTGTCACCAGAATATGAAGGCGCCACGGAGCTACTCCGAGTCGGTGGCAGGTTAAGGCATGCTGAAGGACTAGACCTGGATACTATCCATCCAGTTATCCTGGACCCAAGCCATCCCGTGACAAAGCTTATCGTCAAGGATTTTGATGAGTCACTACTGCACCCTGGGCCAGAACGAGTTCTTGCCGAGATCAGACGCAGGTTTTGGATTATCCGTGGTAGAGAGGCTATTCGAAAGCATCAACATTCATGTCTGGAGTGCCGGAGATGGAGAGCAAAACCAGATGTACCGAAGATGGCAGATTACCCACAAGCTCAGCTACGACTCACTAAGCCACCGTTCTATTCAACCGGAGTTGATTGCTTTGGACCTTTCCAAGTGAGGATCAGTCGCCACACTGAAAAAAGTGGGGTATTGTCTACAAATGCATGACAACTCGCTCGGTGCATCTGGATCTATTAGAAAGCCTTGATACCGATGCTTTCCTGCTGTCACTGAGAAGATTCATCTCTCGACCGTTCGAACTCCTCATGGACAATGGGACCAACTTTGTCCGTGGAGAGAGAGAGCTACGTGAAGCCGTTGCTGCCATGGCACCTCAGTGGAGAGAGCAACTTGCTGAACAGCAGATATCCTTCCGATTCAATCCTCCAAGTGCGCCACACTTCGGAGGCACATGGGAGAGGGAAGTGAAATCCATCAAGACTGCACTTCGCGTTGTCCTTAAAGACCAGACTGTTCCTGAACCAGTCCTGATGACAATCCTAGTGGAGGTCGAGGGCATAATGAATGCGAAACCCTTAGGCTACTTGTCATCAGATCCAGACCCGGCTACGCCTAACCTCATGGGCCGTCACGACTCGTCACTTCCTCAAGCAGTTTACAATCCCAGTGACCTCTGGAGAAGACGTTGGAGGCATAGGCCTGTAGGATGGATTACCAAGACTCATCCAGTAGCAGATGGACCTGTACGGACTATTAGTGTTCAAGTGAAGGACCGCACCTACATTCGTCCAGTTGCCAGGCTCATCCTGCTCCCAGCTCTGAAGGACAAGGACGAGGAAGAGACCACCAAATAGACTTTCTCATACTCTTTCAACTGCCATGTGGACAGTTGGGGGCGGCCTTGTCTGAAAGTCTATTTGTTTAGCGCTGAAGTTTTCTAAGCGCGTGAATGCTCCATCAGGTGAACTGCGCCTGGACAGATAATGTAGCGTGCTGCTCAGTTGTTCGCGCTCAGGGATGACGAGAGAAGACTCTGAGACCCTTTTCTTTCCTTTTGTGTGCGTTTTATGAAAAGCAAGTAAGTTTTTACTACTGTTGCATGTTTGTACTGCATTGTGATGAATGTTTTGAGATTCATGTATGTTCACGCGAACTAGTTTTAGTTGTTGAACTGCGTGACTAATTAGTGTAGTCATGATGCCAGAGCGTGATATAATATGCGACATGTTGCCTGTGTGCAATAATTAGTCCTCTATATGTCGATTTAGACTTTATTTGTGTTATTTATTTAGAGATATGCTTCTGTGTTTCAGTGCAGTGCATTTACTGTTTATTTGGTGCTACCTGCATCGAGTGTTATAGTGATACAGTGTCAGGCTGCATAGCCAATTAAAGGTGCAGCAGTATAGACATTTAAAGGCATAATAGTAACATATTTTGTTGCACTGTATTAACGTAAATGATTATTTATGTACTGTACTGTTGTGAATGATGACAATGAGCATAGTATAGTATTCCTTTATTTGTTTATTAATCGGTTATTCTTACCATTGCATTATTTCTTTTTCTTTCTCTCTGTTTAGACCACATACACACTTATAAGAACTTGTATATTGGCATCCTGATCATGAAAATAAAGCTGATAAAAGGATTCCCTCGCCGGAATCTTTCTGTAGTGCTCCCATCCTAAAACGAACCACTAGTCCATACTTTACACCTCGTGCTTTGTTCATCTGAACAATTTATTTAAACTATTTAATGCGATTATGCACACATTTTAGTAAAGCCAAATCAATTAAAGCCACTAATGCAGGCATCTCGCTGTAGTATTTTTTTGCTGCTTGCGTGAGGAGAAAAACACAGACGTCCATAGGGAGGCACTGGAAGTGTGCGTTGCACACACCAACATAAATAAATCTAATACAAATC
Source organism: Carassius gibelio (assembly GCF_023724105.1). NCBI lineage: Eukaryota > Metazoa > Chordata > Actinopteri > Cypriniformes > Cyprinidae > Carassius > Carassius gibelio. The sequence continues at coordinate 11,190,950 of NC_068411.1, forward strand.
TGGAACGCAGTCATTCTTTGAAGTATCGATATTAATAAATTTAGGAATCGTGAGGTTTTTAATTTCCGAGAATCGCGATACTTTTGAAGTATCGGTGAACCGTGCAACATTAACGTGTATGAATGAAAATGTCTGTGCTGTGACTCCTGTCCTCCTTTGCGTCTCATCTGGCCATACAGCGGTGGGATGTTGACAATCCGTTCAATCTGTACTTGGGGCAGCTGTGGCCTAATGGTTAGAGGGTTGGACTAGTTACCAGAAGATCAGCGGTTTGAGTCTCGTCGCTGGCAGGAGTTGTAGGTGGGAGGGAGTAAATGAACAGTGCTCACTTCCATCCTCAATAACCACGGCTGAAGTGTCCTTGAGCAAGGCACTGAACCCCCAGTTGCTCCCTGGGTGCTGGATATACTGTAGCTGCCTTCTGCTCCGTGTGTGTGTTCAAGGTGTGTTCACTTCTCACTGCTGTATTTGTGCTCTTGGATGGGTTAAATGCAGAGCACCAATTCTGAGTATGGGTTAACATACTTGGCAAATGTCACAACTTTCACTTTACTTCATACAGCGCAACATTTGAGGGCTCGTGCTCTTTAGAGACAATCTCAAAATATGACAGATCTTTGATGTAATCAGCCTGGCTTCCTTTATATTCTCTCTCTCTCTCTCTCTCTCTCTCTCTCTCTCTCTCTCTCTCTCTCTCTCTATATATATATATATATATATATATATATATATATATATATATGTATGTATATGTATGTGTGTGTATGTATTCGTGTATATGGTTTGGACTGACCTTTTTAACCCATTTGCTTCCTGGATCATTTAGCCGTTTAAAATTAATTTTGCGTTAACTGCATAAAATTATTTTAATGCGTTAAGGATTGTAAAATTATTTGCATTAATGCATTAACGATGACAGCCCTACTATTTAGTAAAAAGAAAGAAAGAAAGAAAGAATATCTGCTACAGTTGTATGAAAAATACATTTTTATTTATTTTCTTTTCATTGTGGGGTGAAATTGTGACCCATATGCTTATATCAAGATGCGCTGTTTACTATGATTGTGTCTAGTGTCTTCTCGAATTGATTGTTTTTTTGTTTGTTTTCTAGCCTGCATTTGGCCTCTGTGTCTTCTCAGACAGCCGAGGAAGCCCAGACAGCACCTGCTGACCCTGCCAGCCCAAACCTCAGGAAGCCTTTCACATTAGGTAATGCAGGAGACCTGAGAGTCAGCATGTCATGCCCCACTACACTTCATGTGCCCTCAAAGGGCCTGTGGATTTTCTGCGTATTGTCTGTGCATGTGTGGTCGCCAAGCACGTACATATGTGTATATTTGCTGTACAAATTATATGTATGTTCAGTATTAAATCACACGCACACATCCGTACATTCAGGGATTAGATTGCTGCTGGTTAATACCTCCATTTCATTTTATCAGTGGGGAATATATGACTGAAGAGTGAGCTTATGTAACTGTGAATCAACTGAAACACTTGTGTACTGTACTTCATGTTAAAACCTAATCTGTCAAAAAGGGCTTCATTCAGAAGAACTACTATTTAGGCAAAAAACAAACAAACAAAAAAAAGCAGGCTTTTAAACTTCCTGTTTTACAGCTTTTACCAGCTTTAACAAATACCGTAGACAAAAAAAAAAAAAAAAAAAAAAAAAAAAACATGCCTATTAAATAGGCTGCCATACAGATGGATTATGTCTTGATTTGTTATTCTAGATTTTACAAAACTTCCTTTTTTTGTTTTAGGAGCATGTTACTTTCATGATTCCTCTTTCAGACCTTTTTTTGTGATGTTTTTTTATCCTAGATAACGTCATAGAGTTGAGACCAAAGTCTGCACTGGACATTTTCCTCCTCAGGTACCTCAGCTCACTCTCATATATCTTAATTTATATTAATATATATTTGATCCCAGACTCATTTCAGCACTTTAATACATGTGGATATGGATTCTTTGGACGTGTTGTTCGGATATGTTTGAGAAGATTCAAATACAGTAAAATCAGAAGAACTAATTTAAGGTTGTTTTCTTTTTTTTTCTACTTAATGTAAACTGCGAGTCAAACATTTGGACACCTACTCTTCCTCTCTCTCTCTCCCCCTCTCTCCCTATCTCTCAAATAATAATTGTTGATTTCTACACTTTAGAGGAATAGTAAAATCTGCAGTATGGGAATCATGTTAAAACAATGTTAAACAAATAAAAATGATAAAAAAACAAAAACAAAAAAACTAAATACATTAATTTAATCTATTTAAAAAGATAAATATTTATATGTATGCTGGACAATTGTTGGCTTTTTTTCCAACTCACCCATTAAAATGGGTGAAATGTTAGTTTTGTAAAGAAATGTATATGTAGGCACAGTTTTTATTTGTCTCCAAGCATTTTGATCAAAGTTTTAAAATCATGAGAAACAAATTCAGTTAAATGTAGACTTTTGGTCATGTGATATGTCACGAGGGGTGTTCAATGCTAGCATGAGGATATTCCAGTGTATTTCAGTAGTTTTTGTATCTCTTTTTAAACCGCTCAAGACGAACTCCCAGAACAAGCAATACGGCTCGACAGACAGAAGACAAAGGCTCTGAAATTCAAATTAGTTCGAAAAACAAAGACATACAGTCATCCGAAAAATGTATTTGGACCCTTAAGTCTCACTTAAAATGGTATCGTTTCTGTTCCATTATAACAAAGTATCAAACCAAGTGGCATCTGAACCACGATTCTAGCTTTAATCAAAACCTACTATTCTGAGACAAATTTGCAATGACTTTTAACAAAATAGTCGTGTACTTATAGTAACCAGTGGTGTATTTTATCATACTGACAACTGGAAAGTGGCCAAATACTGTACTTATTCAAATCCTTACAAACAATTTTTTGTGAACTGTTTTGTGACCTCTCTACATGATTTACTGTGATACTGCAAACTACAAGTGTGTCCAAAAAGCCCAATATAAAACCAACAAAATGTCATAGTAGAAAGCTCTGGGCCATTAATTATTTTATGCTTTTCCATTAGTTAATCCTCAGGCTTTCTAGTGGACGTGGTTGCAAATGTCTTTTGTAAAACCACAGCACCATCTAACGGAAATATTCAACATTACAATTTGCCACTACCTCTTTGTTATCCACACACTGACAGGTTCCCTACATAGTGTTCACTGCTCTAAATTCTCTGAGCATGATCCGTTGAAGTTTACTTCACTAGACAAAATACGTTTATTTGGAACATCCTGCAATGTCATCACACAGACAATTACTTGTGTAAATAAAATATAAATAACCATGTTTTCATTTAGTATAGTTGTGTATGTAATACATCCAAGTGCATGTAATATAACGTTATTCATTTAATTTACATAAATTGGCATATTAAAGGGTGCCAAACTGAGTGATTTTTTTTTTTTTCATACGAAAAAAAATATTATTTTGTTATATAAGATGCATTTGTTTTCGTATTAAACATTGCAACAGTCAGGGGTCAGGATTGGATAAACTTGCTCTGAAATGATTGTTCACAGTGGTACAGTTTTTGCTGAAGTTATAACACCAGTGTTAAATGGATGAAAGGAGTATTTTGTTGTATGCTCGATAGGAATCCAGTGTTAAGGTGGAGGAGCAGAGTGACATGAAAGCCTGCATTAAATCCCTTTTATACACAGACCGTGACCTTACAGTGACTCCCATCATGGATAACCCAAAGGTAAAGAGACATTCAGGATGCAAACACATTGCCACATTGCCATGTCTGAGGGACTTCTTGTTTACGATTCATGTCTGTGTTCTAGAATCAACATGAAAATGTGCTAACCAACACTGAAGTTAGTTTGCTGCTCTGTTTTTAGATTGTAAAGACTTCTCCAATCGTTTTACCCCACAACGCTTTGCATATCACCACACTCAGGTAAATTGGAAGATCAAGTGTTTGTTTTTTGTTTTTTCATGAATTGTACTGGTCTAGTTTTAAAGATAAGCTTACTGACTCCTTAAACCATTGTTACTGGATTATTATCCCAGAAGGAGCATTATCTTTTTGATTTAAAACTTAAATTTAGGTCAGTTTAGGTCCGTTTCTCACACAAAGCTATTAAGCCTACTGTATTATATTTCTAAGGTGTCTGAATTATCAACACGATCAAATCTTTGCTTAGATCATAAAACAAAGCTTTTAAATATCATCTTACTAAGACATTGGGTATATAGTGGTAAAGAGTGCTAACATATATAAGTAAGTCTGCTATACTGTGGTCACACAAATTTTTATTGCAATCAGGAATTCAGGATTTTTTGGCCGTATACATTTTAGTAACTAGACAAGAGTTGGGCGACGTCTACAAATTTGGCCTCTGACGATGTCTACCGTGGAACATCACGATGGACGGAGACATCGGCGGGGGTGTGCCCAAAGTGTGAAACAAATGATTTTCAATGGTCACTTTTTCATGACAGACTTTAGCTGATGTGGACAACTGTCGTGTCCAGTATAGATAGTGTGTAATGGTTGCCAGTTACATTATAGTACATACAATTTCACTTACCACATAAATAGAGTAAGGAGAGATGACTCAGGACGATTGCGAATGATTGGCATGTCCTGAGCACCACTGACAAACATCTAATCTTGTAAAATGTGTGGTATGTACTGCTGCTTTATAGTATAAACAGAGTACGTGTGATCATGAATCTTGAAAGTGAAACTAAAAAGCGATCTTGCATTCAAAAGCAGTTTCAATGCCAGGTATAATAACGCCTCCCTGATGCCTGAAATATATGTAGTATGATTAACCCAATAATATACTGTGAAGGAAAATATTGGATTATACATTTTTCCTCCCATCTCGTATTTATTCCCTTTATGGGTTCCATATAAACTCATCATTTTCTTTCTGAACACTGTATTGGGCTGCGGATTGCAGGGGGAACGGAGGGGGAATCCGAGATTGGCATCGTCTGTCGGCCCAACCCTAAACTAGACCAAACTGCATATTTTGGCCTCCTAAAGGTGCTATATAATGCATCGATACAATATTTTAAAGTGTGGATGTTAAGTTTTATCTCAAAATATAGCTTATTGAAATGGCCACTTTTAGGGTATGAGCCAGGCAGGACTTTCCCCGACTATGACGCCATATTAGTGAGAAATCTGGAACTGCTAGGGTGGAGAGACTGATTATGATTTATTAGGATTATAAAGCAATGAGTGGGTGGATTTTTACCATTATAGCCTGGTTGTTTTCACAGACACCTTTTATATAATTGAGGTGTTTGTCCCTCCTTTCCTTCCATAATTTTCTGCATCATACTATATTAGCCACAAAAGCCTGATGTACTAAATATGATGCTTAACAAAAATGCATGCATTATAGATTTCGTCTAATGGCAATATAGTATGTTTTTGCATGGACATTTAAAGGATTTGGGAAAATTGTAGTTCATGCTTGCTTTACATTTGGTTTGGTAAAAAAAAAATGAACGAATGTTGCTCTCTGCCATTTTAGGAGAGCTTGGATGAGTATTTACTTTTATAGAGAATATCTCTTTGTGAGACTTTAATCTTTGCAACTTTAGTGATCTTACTTGCGGACAGCTTGTAACACTCCGAAGTGAAAGGAAAACTTGAAATCGCATCATATGACCCCTTTAATGGATAGTCATATGGTCATTATCACAAAAACCATGACGGGATGAACAGTTATCATGTATGCAGTCAAACCAAAATTTATTCAGACACCTTCAGCATTTCTCACATTATCACAGTTTATTTGCTGTAGGTTAGAAAATGGTGATAAAATATGACAAGAACTCAGAGTTCAACAAATTCATCTTGATAATTCCATCCTTCTTTTAGACGGTCTCACAAATGAATTACACCGTAGGTTTTATAGCTGTCAGCTTTTAAATTTAAGTGCACAATTAGATAATACCAATTTAGGTCCACCAATTACTAAGCAATGCTTAATTTTGTTCAGTCTGTGGTTTAAAAAGGTCACATTAGCAATTAAAGAATAAAATGCATAAGCAAAACATGGTCAGGTGAAAGAGTCTGAATATTTTTACTTGTAGTCCACTGTATGAAGATTTGTTGCGTATAATGTCACAGTTTACTTTATTTTGCTCACCTCACTAACATAAATTAACTATAGTGTCCTGCTCCCACTAGTTTAAAAATAAAAAAATAAAAATAACGATTTGAATTGTTATTATCTTACCAGTCTAGCAACAATACAATCACTGGAACAATACTGTATACACAATATTAACATCAGTTTTGATTACTTATTTTTTTCTCATCTGTTTTAGCTTATATCTTTTGCTATAATGTTCTTCTTTGTAATGATGTTTCACTTCTACATTAATTCCAATTTCCAAACATTAATTTATCTTCAATACACAAATGACAACATTTTTAATGAAACCTTAAGAGATTTTTCATCCCATTAAATCTGTTTATCATGTACAGTGTGTTCATTCAGAAGACTTGGATTAAATGTGATTCATTAGAATCTTTCTGAAATTTTGGTCATTAAATCTTCATTTGCACCCTCATCATATTTTAAATAAGCTTCATGTATAAAAATGTCTTTTGTAATAAAAATAGACTTAAGAGAACCTTTTAATCTGCAACCATTCCATGCAGTGCAAATCTCACATTTCTTTTGCAGTATTATGGAGCAGTTGAAAGTTTGCACTAGGCCACCTAATGAGGGAAGTTGAACAATAGTGTGTCCGCTGAGGAATGGGTGTCTGCTGCTGTCCTCGCCTCTGTCTGAAAATGAGCTTCCTCTTCCTTGGCTTTCATGAATGGAAACTGTATTCAGTGGAAATTGATATAGAATGTGTGGAGTTTCAGTGGCACCTTAAGGTTGTGTATTTATACTAAAACTTTATGCCAGTGTAAATTCAGATAAATAATAAAATATAATTTGAGTGCCATTTTTTTTGTAGGGGTGCAACGGTTCATCATACTCACGGTTAAATAAGAATAAATATATCTAACTACAAGCAACTGCACAAGTAAATATAATGGATTAAAGATACAAATACAATAAACAGTGATTTTCATTTTTTTTAAATCTAACATTAGCACAGACATTGGATAAAGTAATGTAAAACAGCATTGCATATTTGACTGTGTAAATTAAAGATGAATCTTTTTTTTTTTTAAGTTACAAAAGCTTTTTTGTTGTTGTTGTTGCTTGATATTAAAAACGTGTGGTCACTTTAAGAGAATGCACTAATCCAGTGCACTGATACAGTATGTTTAGTGCACATTGGTCTCATCTGTGGGTAGGCTATGTAGCACTCCGATGATAAAGGAATAAATGATTGCTCATATTCCAGCATACGGCATTCGCATTTAAGGAGAGTGAGTAGTTTGTCAACATTGTTTTTTTGTTTTTTTTCTTTTCATAGCTGTTATTGTAATGTCTGGGAAGCCAGAATGTGCATCCATCACCAGAAACATACATTAGTGGAACCCTGTTTGTTTTACATGTTATTTATAGCAAACCATATTACAGGTGCGTTGTCAGATTTAAGTTGAACCGCGGTCCTAGCGCATGCCAAACCGTGTGTAGAGAACTGTTCCACCCCTATTTTTTTGTGACAGTAGCTTGTACACCAGTACATTCCTCCTCTGGCCACCAGGTATCTTACCACTAATAATGTTTACATTTATCTCTGTGGCATTTTATTTATTTTTTTTGGAGCCAATCACCTGAGCTGTAAATGCCATGTGACCAATTATTTTTGAGTCAGAAAATAATTACTTGATGTTATGACAACTTTGATCGAATAACGACACAGAAGCACTCACACAAGCTCTTTACTAGGGATTGTCCTAGTCTCACGTAGCCAGACCTTCAGTCTGAAGATCTGGAATTCATGGCAGCTTTCATTGGGCAAGGGCCCGCCCATTTGACCGACATGTCAAACAACCAATCACAGTTTGTTTCATTCATCGTCACGTTTTGAGGCGAGGAAATGTTGCCACAATAAGTGTGTAAAACTCTTGGAAATATTTTAAAGATTTTATGCTGCCAACTTTAAATATTTCCCATACTTTTGAAAATCCAGCTTTTAGTTGATCCTGATAAGCGCTCGTCATCATAGTTATAAACACTACAGCTTTCTTCTTTCGCGAGGGGGTTTGGCATCACGGCATTTTTGTTTCCAGGTGTAATGTTAAAGAACGCGACACACACTTCTCGTGTAAATCTTGCAGAATTCAACCAATCCGAGAGTTCGACACTCAAGTGTTTCCACTTTTGTGTCCCTTATGCATCAGACGTTTATCCAATGGTCTGTGGGTGTGATGTTTGAAGCTGAGACTAGGATTATCCTGACCTGTGACATATATGAAACCGTGTTGTTAAGAGTCCAAAAAGAGGTTGATTTAATGAAATATGAATATATATTGAAAATGTGAAAAAAAATAAAAAATTCTCTGTCTTTTTAACATAGTTCCCTGTGCTGGTTCAACAGATTTGACATGCTCCGAACTGGGATATGTAAGTGTAATTCTTCTGTATAATTATTTTATTTTTTCATAGTGATTTTTGTTTTTCTTTGGATTTCACTAAATCGATCAGATATATTAGATGTCTGATATCTATCTGATAATGTACCATTACAGAGCTTAACTTTAAGCCTTGACTTACTACACAGAGCTGTAGTTCACTAACAAGCATCGCAATGGCGCAATATCGCATCATAATTGAAGATGAATCGCATTCGGTTATGAATTTCAGTGAACTACGGCTCTGTGTTGTGAGTGCCTCTCCATTTGAAAGCAGGTGATTGATATTTATTGATTATCACAGTAAACCGGGTTTACTAGCAAGACACGCAATGACAATCACATGCGATTAATCGTGCAGTCCTAATTTACATATTAAAATTGCATTTTTATATATATATATATATATTTAGTAAATATGAAATGTTGGAAAAATGCAATGATACATTTTATTATGAAACCAAACCACCAGTAGATGGTGGCAAGTCATTGTCTTAATGAGTGAGTCTTTGATTCAACCAGTTTGTTCAAATTGCTAATTCATTCAATAAATAAAGCAGGTGACTGTCTTTATGAATGGCTTACTGAATCACTGACTCATCCAATTTGTAAAAACAAAAATGCTGAATCATTCAGTAACGAAACACCGCCATGTTGCTTGTAGATGCGCAACTGTTCTGCTGTGGCTTTTTTTGGAACAATTTTAGTTTTCAAAATCAGTCAATAATGTGTCTAACTTGAAAGTCAGTTAATATCAACTAATTGTTTAATAAACTACTGCTGTATAAAATCAATGTCGCATTTGTAATCGTGCTAGTGCTTGGTCGTGTGATGTTCTTTACCTATATCATATGTTATATAGAATATTTATCTTTTTCTACCGCATTATGCTTGTTCATGTTGTTTGTGTGTGTGTGTGTGTGTTTGCAGTTGCACCTTATTAGTTAGCTGCATAAGCCTCAACTGACGTATCAAAGTCCTGGCTGTATCAAAGTCCTGCCCAAACTCCTGCAGACCCAATCACAAGATCACAATCATGACATCACACCCCTTTTTCATAGCATCAAATAACTAACTCAAATCGAACTTATTAGGAAAATAAGTCTCACATCCCATTAGATTAAATGGAGAAGGTGGGGCTTATGACCTATACTGCAGCCATTGAAAACGCTTTGGCTTCACTTTCAGGACTTGTGGGGCATGCTTGACCCATTATCAGTCACTGTTTACACTGAAAGTAATAAAATCTGAATCATTCTTACCAAAGTTTCGCTGCTGCCGTAGTCATTGTTATTGTTGTTTTAATTGGGTTACTTCTCCAGTTTTGGAGTGTCTGCTCCGAGTAATGCAGTGCCTGTCTCTCTCCTCTCAGTCCCTTTGGTTCTGAGTGGAAGGAATGATAGGCATGTGTCTCACTGGCCCTTCACAGGATTACAGCCTCCATCTCCGCACTACAGTCACCAGGCAACGGACAGAACAATTTGAGTTTTAAATGACACTGAAAACCAGCTCATTTATGTCTGATGTGTGGTGTGGTTAGACAGTATTACAAAATTTTTTCAAATATGCAGAATCCCACAGGAGGTTGTGTGTTACAGTGATTATACCACAGGGTGTGTGTGTTGCAGCAGTTGTATAATTATATACAGTACCGTTTAAAAGTTTGGTTTCTGTATGTTTTTACATTTTTTTTTTTTATAAGAAGTTTATTATGCTCACCAAAGCTGCCTGTGTTTGATACAAAAATACAGTAAAACAGTGATACTGAGACCGTTTTCTATTTCAGTGTATTTAATAATGTCATTTATTCCTGATAGCTAAACTGAATTTTCAGCTGTATTTTTAGATTAATAGAAATTGTTTGAAAAAGAACAGCATATGCACACTAACCCCAAAATTCTGAATTGTAGTGAATTTGAATGCATTAATAATAATTTTGATAAACAGTTATTTAGTACAGTCAATGGATTCATGAGTTTAAGGTTGCTAAACTAAATTGGAAGTTTTTTTTTATGTTTTTTTTTTTTTTTACACTGAACAACCAGTTATTGAGTAAGAAAGAAGGATTTAAGAGTAAGCAAGTAAGAAGATATCAAAGAAAGACAGATTGCACACAAGATGAATCAAAATGCCATTATCTTTAAATCATGTCAGATTTTAACTCTAATAAAACGAACAGCTGCATTAGAGCCATTTAATTGTCCAAATTTGTGTTTTAGAAGGGGCAAAGTGATGCGAGTGATTGGACTGATGTCCTCCCACTGCACAGAGCTCAGAGACCACATTCCAGTCATGGAGGTGAGACTTGTGTGTTTAAAGATGGAGATTTTAACAATCAAATTAAATTAAAACAAACATTTTTGAAAATACCAAGACACACCAGCAGGTGTCACTGTAGCATTTCTGTATTTGCTTATTCTCAGCTTCCACTCAGAGGAGAAAATACGAAGCAAAAATAATTTCTCTGCTCTCCAAAGCACTTGAAATCCAGTAAAAGCCAGGTGAAATTAGCTTTTTACATCTCTGTCTTGGCCTTTACAAATACAAAGGCAAATATCTCATCCAAACAGGGTTATAAAAGCTTTCAGTAATCATCAAAGCACTACACAGATGCGTCGAGGTTACTCATAAGCAAATTCTTCCACCCCAATCCTTGATTTAACACATTTGTCTTCCATTTCGCTATGAAATTTCCTACCTCTTTTTCATTTTGCAGTACCACCCAGACTACCGCAGACAGTGGCACAAAATGGCCGTCTGTCGTAATCTAGCAAGGCCGAGTTTTTGGGGCATTTCACACAATACAGGCTTAAACTTTGCTGCTTCTCTCAGGAGTTCTTCTTTCTGGCTTTCCTGGGCTCAGTGGGTCGGTATTGAAGAAGTGCTCAGGGTGATGGACTCTCTCCCCGGTGCACTACGGGGGTTCTGTGTCTGAGCGGCCGATCCTGTCATGGCGATTTCTTTCAGTGCTTCTCTTTGGCAAGAAAAAAGCAGAGCTGCTTTCTTATGGTTCTTCTGCACTCTAGAGGGCATAATATATTGAGCTAAAGGCTGGAATACACTACACGACTTGAAAAATCTTAACAACTTTTAAAACAAAAGGCATCAAAATGGATACATTCTCATTCTCGTTCTCTCATTTCGTACAAACACAGCTGCTGCCATCTTGTGTCCTGTTATAGTTCTGACTATACTATTAATTTCAGTGACTTCAGTATTAATAGTACTGTAATGTTGTTGCTGTGTACAGGACAATTGCTTTGAAAACTCTAAGTTAACGCAAAAAAAAAGTTGAGTAATAAGTGGTATGTGTATGTGGTACTGTATCCCTTAAATGTTTGTCTAGTGTTTGTTCATTCGTCTTGGCTAAAAGACTAGGAACAGTTTTTTTTTCTTCCTCATATAAGAGGTTGCACACAGAATCAGTAGCACAAACACTTGTTTTGAGACGCTGCTCTCTGTGATTTTTTATTATTTTTATTACGGTGTTAATGTCACTGTTTTTTAAATAAATTTAATTCATCCAAATAAATATAATTTTACTGCTCTACTCAGAAATCTTAATCTAATGACACATGTACTTAAAATAACTTTTTTTATTTTATTTTTATCCTTTCAATCACATTTTATTTATTTATTTATTTTATTTTTTTTGCTGCAAACTCACAGTAAGCACTGGCTTTAAATAGTCTATGCCGACAACAGATCATTGTATAATTGGCATAATCAAATCTGATGTGCATTAAAGTCAAAGAACCACCCGATATAAATTAAAAGTTAATTATAAATTTAAAAAAATCCCGAGGCTCACCCATATTGTTGAAAGCCATCACCAATGGAATTACACTAGCTTGGGCAGAAGTGTATCTTATGAAGTGAATGAAATCTTGCTTTCACTTAGCTGTGCACTACAGACACTCTTGCACAACTGCACAATGGTCAGTTAACATACACCTGCACTCGACTCACCCAATGTGCACTAAAGACACTCTATGCAAATGCACATATTCTAACATAATATCTGCTCTGAGCCACCTCAGTTGTGCACAAGCACTTTATTCTTAAACTGTAACATTTCTTACATTCCTACAATTTCACATTTCTACCCCATTTAACACTTCTGCCATGTTATATTTATTGTGCTCGTCATGTTTATTGCTTGTTATAATTAATGTGCCCTTATGTGTGATCCCTGTTGTCATGAACTCGTGTGTATACTTGTTTTGTCAGTGTCGTTGCACCCTGGTCCGTCAGGAACCACATTTCGTTCTTCTGTATATTGTGTATGTGGAAGAATGGCAATAAAGTAAAGTTGAAGTTAATGCAGATACTGTATACAGGCCATGTCTTATGTGAATGTAAGCTAAAAAAGTCTGCTTGTTATACATGGATTTTCTGTGAAACTGGTTAACTGCAACGGCGAATTGTGGCAACAAAGTCATCTAGTGTATTCCAGCCTTAATTGCACATTATTTCCTGAGAAGTCTATTATAAAATAAGTCACAATATGGATTTTGAGCTGTAATGAGTGTTGTTTGTGCGAGCTGGAAGGTTTGCAATAAGAGGATCCTCTTAGGTAAGTTTCAGCCATGGCAGTATCCATCATCTAAAAGAAACTTGGGCTAATTCGTCGCCATGGCAACGATAAAAGCCTCTATAAATAGACATGTTGCACAGGGGCTTGATGCAGGAAGAAGGAAATTACAGAATTACAGGCAGAGCAGAAAAGTCTCCTCTCAGAAAAAGTTTCCTTTGCGTTTTTGCATTCTTTCTCTTTCTACAAGCCCTCCAAAACACTTGGTCCTTCTCCCTCTCTAATCCTCCCTGAAACCCTCAGTGTCTGTGTTCACCATGAATACTTGAGCACTAGTCTAATGAAGTGGTAAATTAATCATTGTCCTTGGCACCGGCAATCCCCCGTGCCCCTAGCCTAAATTCACAGTTACCCTCTGAAGAGCCTGACAGTGTTTCCCCTGACCAATCCCATTACACACTGCTGAGAATTACAGCGGAGCCATCTGAAGGAGGTACCACAGGGATGAGCCGGATTCTTTTTTTTTTTCTTGATTTATTTGATGGTAAACCATTTTCATTTCATTTCATTTTAAAGTTACTTCTGCCATATATATTTCATAGAGAAATGTATTAAAAATCCAGATTCTGTCAGTGCATAAAGGCAGTGCCATCTGCAGTGCCTTGTGCCGGAGGGAGTGAATATTTCAGAGTTGAATTTTAAGTGGCACACAAGAGTATCGGTGTGATTGGAAACTAGTGAGAGAGTATCAAGGGCACTCTGTTTCTCCCTCTCTCTGCCCGCTGGACGTCTAAGACACAGTTTGACTGCATTTGTCTGACTGACTCGGGGAATAATATTGATTCTCTGAGCAGCAGTTGATCAGATCTGCATCTCATATAACTCCCCTCTTCTTGTGTCCTTCTGTCTTGGGCTGTCGATATTGTTGTTAGGAATATGAATCTTAAGTAAGGTGACTCTTTTCATATGAGGTCTACAAAGTCAAAAGATAAGTTACTTAGTACAAAGTACAAGTTACAAAGTACAAACTTTTTTTTTCACTTAGTAGTTTGTTGAAAATATGCTGGCTGATAAAATTCTCCACCCATTCATTTAATCAGACATCATATTTACAATATTCAAAAGATTACGGCTGTCACGAAATTAGATTTTTCACACCACGGTTATTGTGGCCAAATGAATTCACGATATCGATATATTGTGATATCTATAGAAACCTTGGGCATCAATCATTTAAAAGATAAATTTTTACTTTTAGTTTTTCTTTTTACCTAGTTAATGTAAGCATATTGATAAACACAGGGCACATGCATTTTCATGTATCCTTTTTGTGTGTTGTGTTATTATAAGTGTCCTGTTCATTTTAAATGTTGTGGTCTTTTATTGTGGCCAGCCTAAGGCACACCTGTCCAATAATCATGCTGTCTAATCAATATCTTGATATGCCACACCTGTGAGGTGGAGGGATTATCTCAGCAAAGGAGAAGTGCTCACTAACACAGATTTAGACAGATTGGAACAATATTTGAGAGAAATAGGCCTTTTGTGTACATAGAGAAAGTCTTAGATCTTTGAGTTCAGCTCATAAAAATGGGGGCTAAAACAAGTGTTGCGTTTATAATTTTGTTCAGCGTTCATTATATTATAATATAATATAATATAACAGGAAACAATATAATATACCATCACATGATTAAATAACACAAATTTATTATGGAAATTATGTTGTGACAAACTGTAGGGGGCATCACAAACAAACAAATTTATATTATTGTATAATATCTTATAAATAAATTAATATCTATAATATGTTCTAAATATGGGCACTTGTTCACTGCTTTCTCTTCATAGAAGGAGTTACTCTATATGCTGCATGGCTAGATAGATAGATAGATAGATAGATAGATAGATAGACCTTTAAAATATAATATATGATATTTTGCAACAAAAAAAAATATTTCTGAATATCACAGACTGAGTTTTATTTTACAAGATAAAAACAAAATAAAAACATCATAATGAGATGTATTAATTAATATGCATGGCACGACAAAGTGACATTAGTGACATCAAACAAAGGCTTTTTACCATAAAGTTGATTAGAGCTATTTGACTACATTTAAACACACAGAGACAGCTGTTCCCTAAACATAAAACCCTATTAAAGTGCAAATCATGACTAGAACCAGGAGATTAAACATAAAACTAAGAGAGAGTTTTGGATTAGCTTTGTTTGTATTAAGGATAGTGTTGCTTTCCGGTGGCACAGTGCAGCATTAATTATGTGTAATACTCATCTTTGATAATGAGCCAGCTAGACCTCAGGTAGGATTCAGCTCAGACTCTTTAGTCGTGAGTTCTTGGATGCTTAGCTTAAAAACCTACACTTGATTTCAGGCCAGTCTATTGCTCCACAGTATTCTCCACCATGCCACATCTGTACTGACTAAACCTTCTTATACCCAGCTTGACAAACATGCTATATGTGTGTGTACTGACAATTATGTTTTCTAAAGCAGGATAGCTTGTGTGTGTGTGGATAATAGCAGAATGCCATAGAAGGGAGTTTGTGTGTGTTTGCTGATGATAATGATACATTCTAGAGCAGGAATTACTTTGCGTGGCTGAACAAGACAGCTTAGCCTTGTTTGTTTCTTTCTGTGTAACAGAAATCATCACTATAAGTCTCTCGCTGCCAAGACTCATCAAACACAACCACCAACATCTGTTGCCTGCAAAGTCATCACTTATGAGACTTTATCTGTCACAGGGCCAAATATGCTACGTAGGGCATTTGCATAGCACCTGCAGAGAGAAGCATATGAAGAGTGGTTGCAAAACACGATAAACGCAAAATAATAATAATAATAATTTGTTTCCGGTCAAATCAGTATTGTATCTGGTAGGGCTGCATTATTAATCTTATTTTAATCTCGATAATGATATACACCTTTCTCATTTAATTAAAAATAATCGTCACTATTGGCTGGCTCGTTATTTATCCTGTTTTTAATTTGCGTTATCTTGCATTGCTAACAAGCCTTCACTAGCGTTCATGCTTGTGGTTGCCAGATGTGAAGAGCTTTAATCCCCAAAACAGAGCTTTTCCCCTATAAGGATACACTTTCTGCCCGGTGTTTTATTTAATTTGTGCAATCTGGCACAAATTTGCTCACTCACTGATGGCGGAACAAGTGATGATGATGATATAAAAACATACGAGTTTAGCAATCTCTCCTCCACGATATTCTGCTTACATGAAAATGTGATATAGACAATGTGTTTTTTTTTTATTTTTATCACAAGCCATTTGTTCTGTTTGTGTAACCAAATGTGCCATGATCAAAATTTCACTGAGTTTCAATAATGGATCTATTGTGTTTGAGGAATAAATGTGACAATAAAATGGGCAAAAGGGTACATGAATTGGAATTATTGGTATTTATTAGGGGTGTAAAGGTACGCAAAAATCACGGTTCGGTACGTACCTCGGTTTTAAAGTCACGGTTCGGTTCATTTTCGGTACAGTAAGGTAAAGAAATTCAAACATTAAACTGCAGGTTGTTTATTACTTTAAATTTTTTTTTTAACAATTTGTTTGTTTTTAAATACTTTTTAATAAAATATATATAAAATAAAAAAAAAAGAAAAGGAAATAAAATACTGCTGCAAAGTTCTCCACTAAATAAAATACAATCAGTCTCAATTAAAATCAAACTAATATCATATAATAAAATATAATGAAAAATAAAAAAACTACGATTACAGTGCAGCATTACCAATCCCAGCTTGTAGGCATCAACAGTTTCAGTTTTTAGACCTGCTCAGATTTCGTTATCGTTGGACCGATCGGAATTAAGAGCAAAGGTCTGTTTAAATGCCGACAGAAGCTGCGTTTGAATTACAATCGTTTTTTTCCTAGTTGTAGTGATGTTCACACTCGTGTGATGCCTTTTGAAAACATTAGGCTGGTGACACACCTGTCAAACATATTCTATTTTGCCGTCAATACTGTTGACGGTGTCTTTTATCAGTAGGCTTTATATTTATGCTCGACATGAAGTATAGATATTGTTGTCGTGAAGACAAGATCCTGGTCTGTCGGCCGCCTCCCTTTATGTAACCTACAGCAGCAGCAGCACGCCAGCGCCGCGTCAGGCACGATTCTGGTGTGTAAAGACACAGAAAACGCGAGGCATCCGTCACGCACCTGACGCAGCAGAAACGCCAAGTTCATGCCACGCAGCCAGTGTGTCACCAGCCTTGGAATCAGCTTCAGGGCGGGATTTGCGCTGAACGCGGAGACTTCCGGCACTTAATATGTTTGTTTGGAAACACGAAAATGTATATGTTCCGCAATCAAAATATTGCATTTGGTACACACGTGCACCGTACCGAAAGCCCTGTACCGAAACGGTCCGGTATGAATACACGTACCGTTACACCCCTAGTATTTATATTATAAATAGTTTCTAAAGTGTTTACCAGTTTTCGTGTTGAAAATGGCATGGCAATATTAGTTTTCTGCGTGTATTAACAATCTTTGAGCAAATTTACTGTGCGATCTGAGTGGCTTTTTCCCATCTGCGAACAAATTGTCACTTGTAGTGTAATGTCATGTGAATACAGATGACAAAACACTACCCAAAACCATAAGTTTTGTATTATCCTAATTGGTTAAATGAAGTCAGTGTATAGTAAGTGGAGGTTAGTTAAAGGACACATGAAATGTTATAGCATTTCCCTGCTGAAAAAAAATTAATAAAAATTACCTAAGCTGGTTGACAGATTTTAGATGGTCATCCAGCCTGGTCTTTTCTGGTCAGAAGGCTGGTTTTAGCAGTTTTTTTTTTTTTTTTTTTTTTTGCAGTAAAGAATAATTGTTATTTATAATTAAAATTATGATTTTAATCAAAATAACTGTGATTATGATTTTAATCAAAATAATCGTCATTATCATATCATAATGCGCATCTTGGCGCTTCCATCCAGTGTTTTTTTTTTTTTTTTATGTGATACTCCAAAATGTGCATAAAAATAGGTAGATGGTAACATAGCTACCGTCACTTTGTGTGACTTAGAGATTATATTCACAAGGAAATATTGATCAACGCGCATACATAGAGCTAATCTAATACGATAAATAATAGCTCAAGTATGCTTGCTTGTGAAGGTGAATTTTTGGGTGAACTTTACATAAAGTTTATTTAGATTTATGTTATAGCTACAGATGTCAAATTTGTGTGTTGGTTTTTTCCTTAGGCACTGGCCATGTTCACAGAACTGATCCGAGAGATTTTCAAAAGCAGTAAATTGAAACAATTCTTGATTCTGCCCCTGGGGGAGCTGCTCTACCTCATTGCTACACAGGTATGAAATGAAATGGAAAAACATTGAAATATATTACATGATTAATACAATTATTTATATAAAAGTGATTTTTGGGGACTGTACAATGTTTGATGGTGTCAAATATAAATATTGTGTGATGTAATGGCACCTTTTTTTAATTAGATAAGCCTTGAAATTCCTAACATATGTGGAATGACAATATTTTGGACAATATTCGAAAGGAATTGCAAAATGTATTTGTAGTTGCTGGTTTCAATTTGTAGACGCATACATGGAGACATAATCCAAACGCAATAGCAAATCACACTTTTTTTCTTGTGCATGAAATATTTCTGCCAGATTTAAATGGAAATGCAAAAGTCCATCTGCAATTGTTTTTTGCTTTTGTTTTTTTTAATTGGTCGAAAGTGATGATAAATCTAAGTGATCAATTTGAATGGTAGTGAATATTGGCATATTTCAATTTTATCTTGTTTGTATAAAGGCTAAATACAAATATAAGGTGGATCTTTTTTTTATATAGTTTTATAAATTCATTTTTCATAAGTTTGTATGTACAGACATCTATTTTGGGTATTCTTGCCATTTTTTATGAGACTTTTTTTTTTTTTTTAGAATGTTCATATCAATATAGGAATTATATAGTTTCACTCGAAATTAAGAAATATACCGTGATATAAATGTTGGCCATATCGTCCAGCCCTATTGTAAACTTTCTATAAAATGCTCGGCGTGATGATAATGATGAGTGTGAATCTCAACTTAACATTTTATATACATTAAAGGGGAAAGTTAAAGGTTTGGGTAGTTATTATCTGTTATTTAAAATTTGGCATTGCTTTAAAAAATCCCTTCAAGATCATCCTAGGGGACAATTAAAGAATCACCTACAGTATACAGTAACTAGCTTGTCATATTAATATTCACATGAGTCCAATTAGTGATGGATTGAAATTAGGGTGGCATAAAAATAAAGCAGACTGTCTGTTATATTGACGTAATTATTGATCAGTGCACAACTTCCACTTTGGCTTCTTGGGGACTAGCCACCGGATTGCGATCTCAAGAACAGATCAGTATGTTCAATGGCCTGAAATTTCATACAGCTCAATTTGCTTCTCATAAATGTCTCACAGGCAATATTTGTCCTCTGAGTATTCTGTGACATTTAAAGAGCTCCCTTATGAGGAGAGATTCACACAACCTCTCAGACCTCATTAACCTCAACATGAGGACCACCTCATAACCGATGCAGTCTGGTGCATCCTTTGACACAATTTTAGTACTCTTAAGATCACTGCTAAAAACTATACACTCTTTATTTGCATTTACTCATGTTACATCTACTGTAACATTTGCCACTATACCACGATGCTTTGAAGGGGATTTACAGCAGCCTGTGAATGAGGTCCAAAGGTGTAATGAAGCACAGCCTCTGGAGCCCATAAATGGCTCATCACAGCACCATTTTACCTCATTACAACCGGTGTGATGAGATGGCCTGTTTTTTTTTGACTCCTTTGACCAAAATTTGTCCCGTGTTGTAGACGTCTGGTCAGCCTAATCTGATGGCTGTATCGATCGCTGTAAGGGACCCGAGGTTAGCAGATAACATGTTTTGTTGGGCTTATATAAGAGTGTATCTCCTGTACTGGTTGTGTTTTTCAGGGTCACGCAGTACAACAGCACACACAGCTTTTATTGATCACATTAGCTCTGAGCGCAGGGGGACGGTGAGGGACGCTGTGGCCTTGATTGGCTTTATCTAATGACTTTTCTCCACTCCTCAGTTCTAGTGTAATGTGAGTAGGTGTGTTGACGCTATGAATGTCAATAACGGTCCAGGTGGAAAACTGTGGCTGTGCTTTCTGCGACATAATGAATGGAAGTGATCCGAGATAAGCCACAGGAGCATACAAACTAGCTTTCATTGTTCTTGAGACTGTCATTCAGTAAAACAACTATACAGGGCGATAAATCGATAACGATAATTATAGTGTAATATAAATGTCCTCGCACGGCGTGAGCTTCACTAGAGCAGATGCGTTACTCGTGGATGTGTCTTGATCATGTGCCACTAAACAGTGCTGTAAAGCGATTGCATTTAGTAAAGAACACAAATAATTCTGTCAGCACTGTGCACAACGATACAGTCAGAAGGCGTTTTAATCGGTATCCGTGTCGAATTTTATTTAGTCAATGTAGACATTAAATGTTTTGAAGGAGGAGGTTTTTTTTTTGTGTGTGTGTATGTGATTAAGCTATAGCGTTTACAATAACATATGCTACTATGGAAGGCCAATGGTTAAAAAAATGGGAATATTTAAATGTCACCATATAAAAATGAGACTGCTGCAATTTTTGAAGATATAACTGATATTGATAATGAACATAAATCTCCATCTGCATTCAGAACTCAAGCTACTATCAAGCGTGTTTTTCTTAGAGAGCAATAAAAATAATTATTAATATCATCGGGTAACACAAACCTGTTTCTTGATTTGAAACTATCTTACTCATGCAGAACTAAGAATTATTATTATTATTATTATTATTATTATTTATTTATTTTTTCTATTGAGATATTTTGTTAAGGAAAAATGACTCAAAGTATAAAGAATTCAAAAAGTGTTTGTCATTTTCTGAAAATAAATAATTTTTGAAACAAAGCAATTGTAACTGTCTGGTTTTTACAACTTTAACATTGGAGCAAAAATCTCCCTTTAAAATTGAAAGAAAAAAAAGTGCATTCAATTAAAAATTATTGTGATAATTATAAATATCGACTGATATGAACAAAAAAAAACAGTGATATTTTTTCAGACAATGGGCTTCGCTGATGCTCTCATAATCAAGTCTCTGTTCGCGTTCATAGGAGAGCATACATCGAGGACCACAGAAATGCGCGCTGCTGCAAATATGTAGTTTGATGCGGAGAACAGTAAACATCTGTCACAATGTTTATGTGTTTGTTTCCACAAAGGACGCATCTGTTCAGCAGATCAGACATTGTACCTATGCTAATATGATGCTTCATACATGCTTGGCTCTAAAGTTTAATGCAGAAATGTCTGGTTTCATTTGTAGAAGTCATTCATTGCTAAGACTTAGGTTCAATTGGGACACCAAATATATAACTTTTAAAGAACTGACTGATTGATCTTTGTTTCACTATTTTCAAACTTCAACTCCGCAAACTCACACATTTTAATAGTATGTCTTACATCGTAAATAGAACATTTTAGGTGGGAATTACCAAAAAACTGACAATACATAATTTTGGACAAGCATATGCATGTATAGGAAGAGGGACCATTAAGAAACTGCCTGTAATTGACCA
This sequence comes from Carassius gibelio, assembly GCF_023724105.1. Taxonomy (NCBI): domain Eukaryota; kingdom Metazoa; phylum Chordata; class Actinopteri; order Cypriniformes; family Cyprinidae; genus Carassius; species Carassius gibelio. Next base: position 11,212,721 of record NC_068411.1, read on the forward strand.
TGTTACCTATATATTTTATTAACTTAATATGAATAGTGAAATTATAATGTTTATAATTATTATTTTAGTAAATTAGATCCATTTGAAAATGATCATCTTATTGGGAGGGCCACAGTTGAACGAGGGTGGGCCCATCACTGTCATTGCTCAGTGACTTCGGTGTGTACAGCCCTACATGATTAGATATTTTATTGGCTAATGCAAAATACATGATCAATTTTAGGGTTTGGCTTATATCATTAACAAACAAACAAATATATTTTTTAGATTTATCAGAAGTCAATGTTAATTATTTCTGTATTAACCTTTACATGTGTACAGCATGTAAAGAGAGACCAGTAAGATAATGCTACTTTTCACAGAATGATTCTTACTTCCAAAATTATTTTATCAGCCACTTGGGGGTGGAGTTTTCCCCTTTTTTAGATTCTATCCCTTGATAATCAATTTTAATGGCTCTGGAAAAAGTTCTCTGTATGAACATTTTGCCCACTGAGGTACTCGCTCATGGGTATCAGTTTATTGCAAGAAGTGCTTCTAATCTGGGAAGAAAATCATAAACTAAAAATTAAGTCCTCAGAATTGCTCAATTGTCCAAAAAATGCTTTATTGCAATCTGCAACAAAATACCAGGTACGGTAAAATGTAGTTTTGAGTTCATGTATTTTTTTAAAATATAGTTTAAAATGCTAAATGAAACATAATTCTTAAAAGAAAAAAGTAGATTAATCAAGCTTGGAGATACGAAATTAAAACAAACAGTTTTACTTTCGTGCTCAAACTGTTCAGATATTTTGCTCCATTGTGTAATGATTAATATTAACTTTCGTTTAATTAGTTATAGTGATGCATTAATAATTTAGAATCACTGTTTTGAACTGATTGCCCATGTATTTTATATTTTTACTTAAGAGGATTTTCAAGGCCAATTTGTGATATAAAAATGTCTACCTTTTATTAAAAGTAATCATCAGTAAAAAAAAAAAAAGAATTTATAGCAGCCTACTGCACGTTGCATAATTCAGCTACATATAAACAGAAATCCAAATCAGGCCTTGACTTGTTCGAAGGTCTTGCTCACGATCTGCTGTTGATGTTGACGATCAGTCTCAGCGCTGTGCTGAACGCAAGTATTAGAAGTTAAATGAGAGGAGGATGTTGCTTCGCAGCGTTCCCCGCTTTTCCCTCTAATTGACACGATCATTGCTTATAATTTGAGCTGCGTTTCCTGTACCTGTCTCAGCCAGCGAGCCTGTCGTCTTATTTACCATCACAGGACTTTATTTATTTAGCCTCATTATGATGGTGGCTGCATTTTACTGCTTTTAATTGTTCCCCCAATGAGTCTCAGTAATAGTTCTCTCTTTCTCGCTCACTCACACACACACACACACACATACTCTCTTTCCTTCCCCTGCAGGAAGAGAAGAAAGAGCGCCCAGGAGGATTGTGGGTCGTTCCTGCTGCCGCCTACACCGTGTTAATGAGGTGCCTTCGGGAAGGGGTAAGACTGCTACACTGTCCTCACAGAGTGTGTGTAAGTGTGCGCACGAGTGTGTGCATAAATATATGTGCGCATGGGGGCGGGGGGATATGTCTGATAATGAACCTCCCCCAGCCCTTATAGGCATTATTCGCCTGCCGCAAGTCAAGGGCGCTCGCTCGTCAGTCAGTCCTGTCACACAAAAACACTCACTCACCTGCAGCAGAAATGCTCACGTAACCACTCCTCCGGTCGTCTCAGTAGCAATTAACCACGCTGGCCTACATTGTTTAAGAATGGAAGCATCTGCATGGAGACAGACATCAAACTGATCATCTGTAGTCTGAACAGACTGTGTTTACTGTGAGTGCTGAGAGCTTCTCTTCCACTGGGGAGCGAACCCCATACAGACTCCCTCATTATTCCTTTATTAGCTGGGGAAGATCTGCCATTAAGAAGTGAGTTTAGGAGCTAAAGCTTGTGTTGCCGACAACCCCTGGTCTGCAGTGCTGAAAGAAAGGAAAAAGTCATGCGTGATAAACTAAAGTTTGTGTAGCTGTTCTTTAGCTGCGCTACTGTTTTCTGGCTGGTCAGCTGCCAACGATTGGCAAAAGTTGAGCCCTCCAGTGATTGGGCCCAATTTTAGCCCTCTGCTTCAACCTGCTTATGCAGCATTTGGGTTTTTTCGTCTCATCACTTTTTGCTGGCGGATAAATTTATATTCTCAGCTGCTTGAAGAAGTTCTTGCTGGAGTTCAGATGATTCCCTTGAACTTTCAAGGTCCAATTGGAATTTGTGTTTCAGAACTGATGGCCTGTGATGATCAACAGCTGTTGTGTGTTTTACTTTCTTTTAAAACATGTTGTGTTTATCGATGCATCAGCAACTTTTTAGGTTATGTTCTTAGCTTACATCACAGTTGCTTCTGCATCAGACGGAACATCCCATTGACCGTCTGATGCAAATTGCTCGCAGAAGTGGCTAGGGGTTGGTCAAAATGACAAGCTTCAGTTTATATATATATATATATATATATACATATATGTACCTTTTAGTGTGAAAAACCTTTTAATAATCTTAAGATTTTCCACTGAAAAGAGCCTTTTGTGCAATGAAAAGTTTCTGTGGATGTTACAGGTCCAAAGAACCATATATACCATATATTTTTGGCCCTCCCAATTTTTTTATTTTTTATTACTAATAATGAAAACAGACACAGCATTGGGTGTCAGTATTTTTTTTTTCATCATTGATTATTTTTATAGAAAAAAAAAGAATACAAATAAAAATGAATGAACATTTCATGCCTCATATTATCGTTCAGTCAGTGTTCAACCGTGGAAAGAAACAAATAAACAAACAATAAACAAATTTGGAAATAAAATGTCACACAGCATTTCATTTACCTCAGGCAAGTGATTAGTGTCCACAGCTTGTTATTCGCTAAATTAATATATTTCAAGACAAATAAAAATTGTAACATTAGAAAAAAAAAAAAAAATGATGTGCAGTTTACACGTTTGCATTTTTAAAGCTGGGAGTTGATTATTTATTGAAAAATAAATAGTAATTAAAATTAAGTTTGGGCTCTGTTTGGCTCTTGTTAATTGTGTTAAAAGGGGGCTGCGAGATGGCTTAAAATTAATTTGAATATCATCCTATAATTGTTTAATTTCATTATTAATGTTTTAAAATGATCTGAATCGACTTTCTGTCGTGTTCTGTGATTGATTGCGTTTGGACTTGGCGCAGCAAGCCTAATTGCACTGTTAAATACAGACTGAACGGCGGCTTAAAACTTTCAACCGCTGCACCCAAACTATATCTCTCAGCTGCATGAAGTTAGTTGCGGAAGTAGTTGCGCTAAAATGTAAAGATAAAGATGATTACAATAATAACAACGAACTTGCGCATGCCTAATGTATGACACTCCTGTATATCAGAGTTGTACATTAGGCATGCATTATACGTTCACAATCTATGCATGATCTTGGGGTTTTGATCCCTATCGTATTTTTTGCATGAAATTTCAATATATTTTCAAGTGTTTTATAATGGATGCTCCCCCCGATCCTGTCTTCATTGAAACGCCTTCAGATTTATGTGTTTCAACAGATTTAGAATAGTATTTGTGTAGTGTATGTGTATTTTTTAAATGGAAACTAACAGTAGGTCTTCAGTAAGTTCAGTTCAAAGGGACAGGTTTAGTGAGTAGTCTTTTGGCATCTGCCTGTTGTCCTGTTTGGTATGGCAGTTTCACTTATTTAAGAAAATGTTGTTAAGAATGTCTAAAGTTAAGTATTGAAATTGTTCAAAATTAATGCATATTTAACCAATGTAGTTAATGTGAGGAGCTGTGGTCACTGTGGTCAATACATTCAGTATTTAAGAAAATAAAGTTTGCAGATGTTACTTAATTTGATATTTTGTATCCAATGAAACAACATTAAATGTGACTCAAGTAGTAGTCGACCGACGTATCGGTTTTGCCAATTTATCGATAGTTGATTACTGGAACAATGGGTTATCGGCAAAAATCTATGCCGATAGTATTCCGTGTTGTGTCCATTGCTGGAGCTGCTGAGAAGGGTCTGTTTTCATTATACAGTGCGAGAGTGGTCTTTACTGGTCGAAATCACTGACAGCATGTGCTATTTGTTTAGATACATGATGCTGCAGGCTGAACAGAGCGAGAAATTTCAGACCAGGATTTAAATGCAGCTGACAGAAAATCTTGCCATTCACATAGCTTTCCTTTACATTTCCTTTTCCATTATATTCGCCCCGAACCTTTGTTAATGTACATCAAAAATTGTATATTGAGCATTTGCATTGAAATGTTTGTCTTTCTGTGGCTCTAATAATGTCTTTATGCTTCATTTATAGAGCTGTAATATAGATCGCTCTTTCCATTTGCTCCGTTTTTTTAAGCACTGAACTTCAAGCTTATCTATGCCTCATTGTTCATTCTTGAAGTAAACTTGTGTCCGTTTGGTGAATAAATAAATAGTTTTAACCCACTGCTCAAGTTGAAAGAGATGTGTCCGGAGTGTGTTTGATACTGGTGAGTTCCCCTAGACTCAGCGCTGTTCTTTTATTTTGATTAGATAATCATGAACACCGAGCTGAGCCAGATAATGACTCGTTCAGTGCAGTTCTTAAAGTGACAGCAGGACTATTAAAGGGTGACTAAACCCCTGGTCAGAGCCTGACTCCATCCACTGGCAATATTTGACAAATGCTGAATAGTGGGCAGAGCACAGCAGAGATAGAGGGGACGAACCGAGGGCGGGGCTTAGTGCGTGGGGCGTGAACCTGAGACCCGCAGTGACGGATTAATTGACAGCTGCTGTCAGAGTCTCTAAAATGGAGAGTGACTGTAGTGATGCAAGTAGCTTTGCAACAGAGCGTTTATTTGAAGTAGAGGACTTCTCTCACCCACCTTCAAACTGCGGTCTTAACTCCTGCACCACATCGCTTTTCATCGTGAGCTGTGTGTAGAAGACCATTTCCAACTCCATTGCGCTGGAGAAGCAGTCCCGCGCAAAATGCAGTTTGCACACTGCAGCTCTAGGCGGGAACTCGTGGTCTTCCAGGCCAAGTATATGCAACCACTGGCGCCTGGTTTTCAAGTCTGCTGGAAAACTATGCAGTCCAGCAGTGCTGTCACAACCAGCAACACTACACCTACGTACCATCCTGACCACTGTACTAAATACAGATAAATCTACGCCAACTTGAAGCTATCCTAACTGATGCAATGCTATGCTACTAACAATACTAACGTTACACTAACAACTATGCTAATTAACTACATAGGCTACACGAAATAATCTAAATAAGTATATAAACACTATGCTTAATAGATGCTATAATAGTCTATCCTTTTCGTTTTTCAATACTCGCAATTCCAACTCCTGACTCACTATAGTAATTTTGACGGAAAAAGATGGTTTTATACTGCCAAGGGCGTGGTAGCTCGTACCAAGGGGCATGGTGAGCTGGAAACTGCATACATCACCTGCCACCGCTTATGTCACTTGCCACCGCAACATCCAATAGGAAAAATCAACTGCAGGAGCCACCGTACAACCTGAAGAGGGCAGCACTCAAGACGTTTTTACACCATATTTTGTAGAATTAAAACACTTTATACTCAAATGTCAAAAAAGTTACTTGAATCAATAAACAGCACTAATAAAGCCCCATTCTAACAGGTCATTAATTAAAAAAAGTTGGTTTAGAGTTTAGTTACTCTTTAAACATGCAGCCTACTGAAAAAAAAAAAAAAAAAAAAAAAACTTCATTCCTGTCATTATTTACTCACGGTCACATTGTCCCAAACCTGTATTAATAAATTATTAAGATATTTTGAAGAATGTAAAGGTAAAGGTATTCACAGAAACCTCTCAAAATAAAAGTCTGGTTTGATTTGAAGTTTAATTAGCATTTCTTTTTTAAAGGTATAACACAACATTTCTTCCATGTTTTTATTTTAATAGTAAATCCCCTTTGTTTGCCAAAAAAAAGTTTGCTTAATTTTCAGTAGTTAAAAAATAAATGACATTTAATGTTTTATGCCTTGATTTGATAACCAGAAAAAATTTAAATACACAGCACAGAATTTTTGAGGGGGGAAAAAAATCATAAGGCTTCTTTACGAAAAAAAAAATAAATGAATAAATTAAATTGTTTCATGCATTCAAATAATTACATTAATTACAATAAAACACATACTTTCATATCACACACACATTTAATAGGGCCCTAAACATAATTTTTGTTAACATTTTATTAAATGTAAATGTGAAAATGTATACGTTTCATGGTTTTAATTAATTAGACTTACTTTTTGATCAATAAGCTTTAATTTAACTATTTAAAAGGAGTGAAAAAAAATGAATCCAGAAAAATGAAAACAGAAATAATGGAATTTTGTAAAAAAAAAAAAAAAAAAGATGGAGCGAAAAAAAAAGGAATTTCGGAAAAATAAAATGGATTTCATACTGTAGGTCCCTATTAGAGTGTGGTAATTTCAAGATTTACTATTACTATTATTACTACTACTGGCATGGTTCACTTTTTTTATTATCTATTTTAATGTATTATAATATGATATCATCCATTTATCATCTGTCCAGTTTAACATAAAAAATAGCAACTTTATTATTTAGAGCAACATTTAACATTAAGCAGAGAGACAGAGAAGAACAGGAGAGAAAGAAAAATGCACCTCTCTTGTAGGATACACGGCTTATAAGCAAGTCTAGTTCCTCGCAGTAATAAGCTCAGTAATCAGAGAGCGAGCTGGCCCTCCAGCACTGTTACTCCCCAGCTCTCTCTCCTTCTCTCCTTTTCTTCCCAGCAGCACTGCCACCAGGCTCTGCAGTTGATCACTCTCTCCAAAGCAGGTCTAGACTGACAGCGACACGATTGGAGCCGAGGCAACGGCCAGATGTCGGCGTTCCTCCCCGATGCTGCCTCGCTAATTACACCCCGCAAACATTAACGCCACATCTTCTGGAAAGCCATGAAAGAAACGGGGGCTAAATCAGTGCACCCATTCCCCAACATTACCGTCATGCGAGTACAGTAATAAATCCACGTGTGTTTTGAGGCTGATGTAGGCAGTAATTGTAATGCCTCGCTTTGCTGACCTGCTTGAGAACCTCTGCTGATTCAGAGAGAGCTGAGCTCAGGAAACAAGACATCAGAGAGGGAGGGATGGGGAATTAGAGGGAGAGAAGGAGAAAAAAGGCCAGGAGGTGATGATGGGAGAAGGTTGGGGGAGGGGAAGGAGTGTATAACACACACAGAGAAGATGAGAGTAACAGAGCTAGCCGGAGAATAATGTGTGCTCAATCGAGAGTGAGAGTGCTCTTAATTCAGAAAGACAGCCAGAGCAGCATGCAGACAGGTTTTCAGGTCAGACTGCAGCTGGAAGAGCCGTGCGCGATTGTGTGTGTGTGCGATTCCATGTGTGTGGATGATGAAAGGGTTGTGCTCACTGTAAGTGGCGTGTAGCAGAGCCTTGGGCTGCAACTGGGCATCACACTACTCTTCCATTAAATATTTATTACACACACACACACATACTGTGCATATTCCAACCTCCCTATTAGCTCTGCCTGTAATGCCTCTCTATAGTACGTGCTGACCCTTCTATGACTCTAAATACATGTGATGCAGTTTATACCAATGTGTTTTTGCCTCTGATCTCAGTCACTCTGTAATCAAACATGCTCAACCGCTCCACACGTGCGCTCTCTTTGCGTTTAGTAAAGACACTCTGCCGAATCAGTCACGAACAACCATTCGATATGCATCACCCCTGGGGACCGGTATCATGGAGTGTGTGTTGATGGCGAAGGCTACATTACTTTGTTACCGAAGGCTATCAGTGTGCTACTATGTGATTGGAATTTTTTTTCTTCTTCTGGAACACTGTTGAAGTTCTATGTGAAATTAAAACTGTTTACTTTGATAGTGCACATTGCTGGGCATATATTTTGTGTGATTCATCGTGCACATTATTCAAATGTTTCCCCATGTTTGTTTTTGTAAAAATATAATTTTTGCTTATACACTACCATTCAAAAGTTTGGAGTCAATAAGATTTTTCTTTTATGTTTTTTTTTGATAGAAGTCTGCAATGCTCATTAAGTCTGCACATATTTGATAAAAAAAAAAAAAAAAAAAAAAAATTAAAAAAAAAAAAAAACTCCACCTGTAATAATCGCAATAAGCGAAAAAAAAAATACAGTTAATTTCAACATCTACTCTCCTTTAACAGTCTGAAATGGAGCATTCTGAGAAAAAGTAATTTGCAACATCACATTCAGTTTTAGTTATGCTTAATATAATCAGTTATTTAGTTCACATAACTTTTAACTATAGGACCCAAAATGAGAAATTAAATTATTTTATTTGTCATAATATTTGTCATAAAAAAAAAAAATAAAAAAAAATCAGGGCACCCTTATGCTGTCATAAAAGTTATGGCAGTAATGGGAAATATGGATAGATTTGGGAAGAAAAAAAAAAATTTAACCTTTATCTGGGGATAGTGACAAATGTTTGCATTGGTTTAATACTTATGTTTCTTTGTTTTTATATTTATGTAGAAAAACAATTAGATACATGCGGATGAACAAATCCTAGCAATTTTTTTAATGTGTATTTATTTGTATTAGAAATTGTTTTATATAATCTATGAATACTTATAAATATATCATCAACTATCATTATGTTTTTTGGGAAGTTGAGCCACAAAATATTTGCTTGCACTTTATTTTACAGTACGTGAACTTACATGTACCTGTAGTGTGCTTACAGTGTATTTATCTAAGAAAGTTCTTCATGGGGTAGGGTTAGTTTAGGGGTAGGTTCAGGTTTAGTACCAAGTTATTACATAGTTCTTGTAATTACTATAATAAGAACATAGTATGTACATGAGGAACAAGACTGTAAAATAAAGTGCTACCAAATATTTTACAGCCTGAACATATTGGCCATACAAAATGGTTATAATGGTCTGCTTAGAGCTCTCTGGAGATTATTTCTACTTGTTAAGTGCACTGCATTACTTCGGCTGCACTACACTAAATTTTTCGAATATGAGTAATCTATGGAGCAGTTTTCTAAAATTGTTGTTTATATACATTACCTTTTTATATAAATTGTAATAAAAAGTGCCACAATTTGGAAGCAATATGTGAATGCTATTTCACGTTGACTGATATTCTTCCATTTTGTGTATCTTGACCAGCTTTTCGATTAGGAGAGAGCAGATTAGCTGGAATAAAAGAATGTTCATGCCTGGGATGGAATGGATTGATGCTGAGATGGAGAGAAAGAGCTCAAACAGTGAGATCACACTAATGAAAGGCCTGTCTGGCTCAGGCAATTTACATAGGCCTTTATTCAGGACCAGGTGTGCTGCTCCTTCAAACAGACTCTTGCATTGTTAGAAGGAGCCACACAGAGATGACCTCTGTAAGCTTTACGTAATCTCCATCTCTCACAAACACACACATAGAAATCCAGAGTAGACTTGAATGTGTGTATTTAGCTGTAGAAAACACCTGTACTCCATTAGGAAAAATGTTCATTATTAATTATTTTTTCTTTCTTTCTTTTTTTTTTTTTTTTTCAAATGAGCCCAATCAGCATAATTTTACACAAATGTACCCCTTTAATGGTTTCCCAGATGGTCACAAAATGCCACTGACACTCAGGGTTGAGATGGAAATAATTACTGGTGCTTGCTACAGCAATCATTACAATTACTATTTATCATACCTGCTGTTTAGTATTTGTACAAACCCCTAACCCTGATTGTTACGTTTCAACTCGTCCGAACCATTTTTAGTTAGTACAAGTTTTTACCTGTTGGATAATAATAAGTTTGCTAAGTGAAAAAGAAACCAGTTCTCTTTAAAATGTACATTTATTTTCAAAACTATTTGTATTTAGATGGCACAGGCTGTTCTTAAAGGTGTGGTTGTTTGTGATTACATTTTTTTTTTACTTTAGTTATTGTGTAATGTTGATGTTTGAACATAAACAATATCTATTAACAGATCTATCAACAGAAATGCAATATATATAACTATGTATAAAGAACTTTCTTAATGAACCGTTATGTTTTTTATTACCTTAGATTGAGCTATTTATATCTACATACACCGTGGGTCCCCTTTCACTGAAGTCGCCACTATGTTTGTATAGTAGCCCTAAACGGACAAACTGATCTAGAGAGCTCATTTCGTCACTTTTTTGTTTTTGCGTATAAAACACTGACACAATGCCGAACATGTACATTAATATTTGCAATAACATTTATTTATTGATTAAGTAAATATAATTCCTTGATTTACCTTTTGTAAAGAAATTTTATTGCGCACTGCTGTCTTTACCGACGAAATCTGTGTTGGCCACCGTAGCTTCTCTTAAGGGAGGGGTGAGCGGGGGACTGAGCCGTTGGTTGCAATTCACAACCCTTACCACTAAATGCCGCTAAAAATTACACAGTGTAGCTTTAAGAGCCATCCTTGCACAGGTTCTGCACAATCCTCTTCACTAATATTTTCTGGGTCTCATTCTGGCTCAAACTGATAAGCAATATTGACGACGCCATTGTTTAGAATACAACATTGAATGAGGGGTATGACATTTCTGAACGTGCACTAGGTATTTTAGCAAAACACAACACACTGGACCAGCTAACCAATCTGAGCCAATTGTGTATTTCTGAGGGAGGGGCTTCATAAAACCAGGAAATCCCCAGAGTGCTCATAAGAGAAAGACAGAGTAGCGTAGAATAAAGATGTGTAAAATAATGTTTAGGAAAAAACCAAACAAAACCAAAGCATTAACATGCTAGACTTCACCTCATAAACACAATCAAGCCTTGAAAAAAATAAAATAAAATAAAAAAAGAACTGCCCCTTTAATGCAATCTGCAAACAGTGACATCATCATAACATTGCACAAGCTGACTAACCTCTGCTGATTCTGGAGCCAATTGAACTTGCTGCTTAAATTTTAAATTGTTTGGTTCTGTGTTTGCTGTGAAGTCTTGTAAAACTCTATTAGAGATCCTTCACCCCACCCAGCTCCACCCATATAGATCCACTGTGGGTTATTTAATGTATGCTGTACTGTAAGTGCAGCACTGGAATGTGCTACATCTACTTTTCTGAAGATGTGTTGACAGTAGGAAGTCTCACATTGATGTTTTGGCATCAATTATCATGTTAAACTATCCTGAGAGCCGTCATGACTGAAATATATTTATCATTTATTTTTACTTTTTTATTTGTTTGTTTGTAGAACCCAACCTTGAATATTACTGTAGTATTGATGGTGAATATTGCATTGAATATTTGGTTTTCTAACTTAACATCTTTTACTAATTGGTTTTAATAATAAAAATAACAAAATATATATTTTTTAAGTGCAGCAAAATAAACATATTATTTATTTAAAATATTTACACCTTAACATTTCAGTCATACTGTCAAGTGTCATATTTCTCCCCTTCTTTTACAGCATTAGCATTTTAATCTTGTAGATTTCCTGGGAACTAAGGTTTATTTAAAGTGTGAACTCTTGTCTTTTCCAATGTCTTTTCCAACTTCAGAACTATATAGTCACAAAGAATGGTTTATTACACCAGATCAGTGCCAATATCATTAACCATAAACTATGTCAGCATCACTAGGCCATTGGGTCTAGTTTGGGCTCCTCCTCAATGCATCTTATAAATGTTGTCATATGTCTTGCACACATCCAGTCCTTGTCCATCCTTGCACATGTTTCTTCATTTGTAGCATGCAGTTACACCGTATGTAGGTGGTGTTGAATTTTATCTTAAGCTTCTTGAACTCTTTCTTATCATGTAGACGACAGGCTAAGTAAAAATATGAATATGCAATTTAGTGCATATATTTAGCAAAATGCTCTTCTTTATATATTTTTTTTCTTTTTCTTTTCTATAACATACTAATGAGCTAATTGACACAGAATGGTTATTCCGATGTAAATGTATTCTTAGGTGGTGTTGTTTATAAGCTATAAAAATTTTCCACGGTTTGAAACCCTAAATTAATAATTACATGAGACATTTCAGTAAGTTGTCCTCTATCTTATAATATACCTTTTGATGTCCATTCATATTTATTTCGTACTACTCAGTAAAGAGAAAGATATGATGGGTTCACGTGCTGCTTGAACTGAGGCACGTCACCTCAACTGGATCTGCTTTTTCATTAGCAGGTGTGCCATCAATGCTTGATGATTGAAAATACTTTTTCTACAAAACTTTTGATGCGCATTGTCTCCGTTTATTACGTCAATATAACGTAACAAAAGATGTGATCGCAAAACAGGCAGAACAAAAATTTTAATTACATGCACATTTTTAAGTTATAACATCTACATGTATATAGTCACCACTGGCAATCTCAGAAAGAAAGAAAAATATCACTCAAATTAATATTTATGGGTGCAAATGTCACAGTCTGGAGCCCTGAGAGTACAATGCATTTTTCTCGTAACTTATTGTGACATTATCCATGAGTCTTAATTTCCTCAGAACAGTAAAGGAAGTATTTTGAGAGTCTCTGATAACTTTAAAGTTTGCTTAAATTGATATATAATTCATGCAAACTGCTCTCAGACCCCTGACAAAAATTTTGGGGAAAAAAATAAAGAGGACAAGGGAATATTTTTGCGCTCAGATGAAGGCTAGTTGTAAGTCCAGGTGCGTGAAAACCAGTAAAATGTAGAAGAGACTGTAGATGGTTCGCACTCTGAAAAACTAGACCAGAAAAATAAATAATAAACAAAACAAAAACACTTTAGTTGTGTTAATGATAAATTGGAGTCTAAACTCTCCTGCAATTAGGACTGTAAATTATGTAATTTCACTGGCTTCGGAGGTGTTAAACTTTTTAACACTCCATCTCCAGTTTTTGTTTCGGTGTGCATCGACTTTTTCACGAATGTGGACTAGTTTAGGTTTGACCTCCTGTTACCGTATCGAGTTACTGACTGCTGATGTTGCGAGAGAGAATTTGGGTGAAATACATAAATTCTGTAAAGTTTGGCTTGAGCATGGCCTGAGGCAAGAATTGAGCTGGGAAGCTCAGCAGAGGTGTGTGAGAGAGAATGAGGCATAGATTGGAGGACAGCTCTCTGGTGAGAAGCTGTCCTCACCTCGTAGCCCCTGTAAGTCTGACATTGTGTGGGTTTGGGAGGCAGCTGCAAGTTTATATATAAACATATACCGGAATAAGTATTGTGTGCATCAAATCGGCTTAGTCAGGCAGAGAAGGTGGCATATGTGAGCGGCACCATTTGGGCAGGGTATCTGGCTTCCGCTGTGTCCTATCCGGGATTGGCGCGATAGGTTTCAAGTGACAAGTCATTTGTATGTTCACTAGAGATGTCAAACGTACTGGTAAAAAGTAAAATAATTAAATATATAAATAAATACAGTGTTTTCAGACTTTTGCCATGTATATGTTTATGAGCAACTGAAAAAAGCACAAAAGTCAGGCCCCCAAAACACTCTTAGACCTCAGAGGGTTAACCAGACCATTCTGTTTTTGCTTCAAATTTAAAAATTATGCAAAAATGATCAGATATGCTATTAAAATCTGATATGTTAATGCAATATGATCCTTGCCGTGAGTTTTGTGATTCGTTGCACCCCTACTCTCTTGACTTGTTATTTGAAGAACGTGAATCTGAATTTATGCGCATCTTGGAACATTTATTTATTTATTTATTTATTTTTTTTAAAGGCCACATACAATTAGGTGGATGTAAACATAATTAAAGACCCTCCAGTCTAGAGTCTTACACCCTGTTCACACTTTGTGTAAAATTGCATTTTAAAATGAAAATGTTCCTCATCTACACTGGTGTTTTCAAAGTGTTTCAGACTCAACTCAACTTTATTTATATAGCACCAATAAAAACAACAATTGTTGACCAAGGTGCTGTACAATCAACCAAACATCAACAGCATTAACATAACATAAATTACAGCACAGAGCAGAGTTTACACCGTACAATTAACTACAGTTAAAAGCCAGAGAAAAAAGATGGGTTTTAAGTTGGACTGTAAATTCATTCAGTGTAGGGCCAGTTCTAGAAACCTATAGGCTGTTATAGAGTTAATAGAATAGAGTTTCGGAGAATAGAGTTTCGGAGCAGCAACAGCTAAGGCTTGGTCACCTCTTGATTTCAATTTAGCCTGAGGAACGTTTAATAGTCTCTGGTTGGAAGACCTAAGAGACCTTCCCGGATTGTGAGCAGATAATAAATCTGACAGATATACAGAAGTTAACCCATTCGGAGCTTTAAAAACCAGCAGCAAAGATATTAATATTGGGGTAATGTGATCTCATTTATGCTCATCAGTGAGGAGCCTAGCAGCAGCATTTTGCAAGTTGCAATCAAAATTACTCAACCCCTCAGAGACTGCAGTACTTTACAAATACAATCTTTTCTGAAGATCCAGGATAAAATAAAAATTGCATCTATAACAGTTCACTGGCATATTAAAAGTGATATTGTCAATATATAATGTAATATTTTTAAGTTATAAGATATTTTAATAATACTGCTATGTCATAATTATTCTGTTAATTATTGCTGTTTTTAAATCACTTATGGTGGGGAATAAAATATTCTCAAAACACAATTAAGCCTTTAGAAACTCTATTAAAAATAGAATTAGCTTGAGCTGTTACACATACATACAGTTAGCCCATGCATGTGTTGAAGTTGAGTAGCAAAAATGGCAACAGAGATCTCACAATAGCTAAAGAGAATAACTATTGTATTACTTTAGAAAGGCTAAGGCTATATGAAGATTTTCAAGACATTGAAAGTTCCTAGAGACACATTCTCAGCCTTATTTCTGAGCTTAAAATGTGTTTTACCAGAAAACCTTTGAGGGTGTTGAAGAAAAAGCACAATATTATAAAATGTTTAATCAGAGCAACTGAGGAAAACCTGCAATGTACAGCCAAAGACTTGTAAGATGACCCACTGAAAAGAGGAAAACCATTTCAATGATGTGTGCAAGAAGAACACTAGACAAGCATTGCCTTCATGTTGAGACAACTTGATGAATACCACTCTTGATCAATAAGAACAAAAAGCCAACTTGAACTGGATACAATTAATTTGTGTAGACCTGTGTGAAGGAATGTTTTATGGAGTGATGTGACCAAACTGGAACTTTTTGGGCACATGGATCAGCGGTATGTCGGCTGCAAAACAGGCAAAGCTCATAAGCAGAAGAACACCATCACCATCATCAAACTTGGAGGTGGAGGTGGATCAGTCCTGTTATGGCGTTTGTAGCAGGAAGTGGAAATCATGACTGTGTGAAAGACATCATGGATTCTTCAAAGTGTCAGGCCATTTTGACAAGAATTGTGATGCCTTTGGTGCAAAGACTGGAGCTGATGATCAGTGGACTTTCCTGCAGGACAGCCATCCCAAAGTACACATCCATATCTACTACTGCTTGGTTCAGGGATCAGTCATAGAATGTACTTGAGTGACCTGTTCAGTCTCCAGGCTTAATTCTCATTGCAAATATCTGGTTGAATTTGAAGAAAGCAGTGGCAATGTGAAACCCAAAGATTATCAGTGATCTGGAAGCTTTTTCTGGCAAGGAATGGACCAAGACTGTAGTAGAGAGGAGACAGAAGCTTCTAAACAATTACAGACAGCACTTATTGGTGGTTTTAAAGAATAAACGATTCTGCACAAAGGGGGTTGAATAATTTTGAACATAAATGATTAGAGCCAATTTGAATTTTATCATGATTCATCAATGTTCCATTCTCAGAATCACTCAAAAGTGTATTAACATACTTTCTCTAATACTTTACTGATGCCTATGTTGAATTGATCTCATAAAATGTTGTTCTCCGCAGAAAAATGTCTTGCAGTCAAGGCGGATGAATAATTTTGATTGCAACTGTATCTATGGGTACCACGCAGGGACAGTGAGTAGCCAGTGGCCCATTGGTTTGTCTCTTGTATTGACATTATAAACATCCAATCACAATGTGCTACTGATGGAGCAATTAAGTATTTTGCTCTGCCTATAGGATATACTAATTTATTATTTTTTAAATGTTTAAATTTTCAATATTTATCTATTTATATTTACATATGTGGATTTTTTTTGTGTGTGTGTGGTGGCGTTGTCTGTGCACTGGAAGCTTGTGTCACTAAAACAAATTCCTTGTATGCGCAAGCGTACTTGGCAATAAAGCTCTTTCTAATTCTGATTTCTGATTCTGTTGAAGATTGCTTCACCCCAACTTCTTCCTTGTTGGCTTTTCCCACGTTTTCACAGCAGATTTATCAAGAACAGGCTTGCTCTGCGGTGAGGGAGGCTGGCCAAAGAGCCAGGAAGATGGAGAAGAAGAGAGTAGTTGAATCAGTAAAGTACTTGATAGGGACTCGCAACAGAGGCAGGTGTCTAACCTATCCTAGTGTGTGCGTGTGGCATGAGTGTAGCTGTAAATGTGATTTTTTTTTTGGCCAAGTCAAGTGTGTACATTGAGGTTTCCATGGGCCAGTGCGAATAAAGCTAGATTTTTTATTAAAAAAAAAACACAATATTGTCGGATCTGATATTTTACTGTGATATAAGTGTGATACATAGGCTACATACATAAACTGCCAGTCATTTTTTTTTTAACAGTAAGAAAGATCTAACAGAGAGATCCAAAGATCACCATTTATCTGAAATCAAAAGCATTTGTAACATTATACATATAACATTCAAAAGCTTGGAATCAATATAATTTTATTATTATTATTATTATTATTATTATTATTATTATTATTATTATTATTATTATTATTATTATTATTATTTATTTTTATTTTTTTGGGGGGTAATAGAAATTAATAATTGTGATAAAGTCATTTATAATGTTACTATATATATATATTTTTCTATATATATATATTTTTTTTTTTCACATAAATGCTGTTCTTGAAGGAAATTTCCATTCGTCAAAGAAAAAAACAAAACAAAACATCTAATAATATATATTTTTTTTGAGCAGTAAATCTGAATATTTGAATGACTTCTGAAAGGCTGGCTGGTCGGGTAATGGAGTTGCACTGGATGGTGTTGTCTGCTGGATATGGTCATAAAGAGAGCACGAATGTGTGTGCGCATGTAGATAGTGAATGAGAAATTGCTGTTTAGTTTTGGATAATTTCTAGTGTGTCTAGTCAGGGCAGTTTACAAAACACACCTCCCCTTGACCGCAGTCAGATGATCCCTAAACCATCTTATTCAGACCTCAGTGGAAATGGACGAGCTGTGTATTTTAGAAAAAGCACAAATTCACCTACAAAGGAGTGTATTTGTCCTGTGGAGTTTAAATTCTTATTGAGAAACCTCAGGCTGGTGGATTTTAGTTTAATTTTCTATTCCTTTTTGACAAGGCTTGTGCTACAAGAATAAAAAGAAAGTCCTCAGCATCCCCCCTCCCCACCTCTTGCGCCCTGTAGCAGCTGTCAGTCATTTCCCCTGCTCCAGTGAGTGCCAGCTCTAGTTCATTACCTAAAGCCTCCACGAAGCCAGACCACCAGACTCCAGCACAAAGAGATACGATAGGGGCAGGGACTCTGGAGTAGCTGCTATGTTATTTGTGTTGCGTCAGAATATTCTACTTGAAAGTTCTTTCTACTTTTTGCCTGCAAGATACAGTATGTGTATTAATGCACATCTTCCATGGACTGAGCTGAACTTTATTTTAGCTTTGAGACGGGGGTCTAGGAACTACATTACAGTGAAGGCATCCATATTGCATAGCAGCAGTGCAGTGTAACTGCGCCTCTAAGATATGCCCAACCTCTCCATTTGCTATTTTCCTCACTCGACTCTGCGTGCCTGCCGTTTGTTGAATGCTGTTAAATGTTTAATTTCCACCAGATACGGTTGCAGAGAGACACGCTCAAGGACAGGGGTCCAAATACATAAAAACACAGCCAGCTAAATCTCTACGTATTGCCCTTCGTTATCTGTGTGCAAGATTCACTGTGGTGTGAAATTTACGGAAATTATTTCACTCAAGTTCGGAGGGTGTTGAGGGACTATTAGGTCATGATGTAATTGCGTGAAATTTGTAAAGGTCTGTGTGTCCCAATTATAAATGAATTCAAGAACACATGTCTTTGAGTGTAATGCTTAACACTGCAGCCTGTACTTTAGATTCACTAAAACCTACACATTTTTCAGAGCATGAATGCGTTAAATGTCTGCATGCAATGCTGTTAGCCACCCAGTATACATTACTTATGTAATCTGATGTTTATTGGGCTTGATTTTAGCTATTGTTTGGATTGTGTAAAGTGTGTGTTACGTAATAGAATGGTTGAAAACCAGGAAGTCTTGTAACATAACCCAAAAAGGAAAGTTGTTTTGGAGAAGGAGCAAGTTTATTACATTTCGATTTAAAGATGATCAAATTGATTAAAAAGATTATTGGAGTATGTTTTACAATAATATAATATTTCAGCCTTTCTAATTAAAAAAATAAAAATAAAATAAAAACATTATTTTTTTTTTATTTGCTGTCTATTTGTAATTACAGTAGGTGGCCAACCAGAGTGCGCTTTTTACTGCCGTGAGTGCCGCTGTTGCTACATCTGCAGTGACACTTTAACCACAAGTTATCAAACAAATGCATTAAAGCAAATTTTTTCAAATAGCCGTCAGCTTTGCCTGCCGTTGTGTTACACTTGAAGGCTCCAGTCTGGGAAAAAGAAAGAAAAACACTTTAGTTAAAATATTTAATATTAAGAGATGAAAATTTAGTAGGCCTACAAGTTATGTGCATTCTTAAAGTCCGCGTGAACCGGAAGTTACAAACGACGTACTTTCCGAGATAAACTGAATACTAAATGAGGAAAAATTGTGGGCGTGGCTTTATTTTCTAACTAGCACCTGATTGGATCTAGAAAAGTAGGTGTTTAATGACATATCTAATCTCACAAATCCCATTTAGTGTTCTGTCAAATTTTTGAAGCATTCACGCCTGTAGTGCTTCGAGCACATTCGTGACCTCTCTTATCCCTCCTTCCTCGAAATGTAAAAATTTGAGCCATCTGGACTGTAACGAGATAATTTTAGGGAATGGGAAAGTGTTTTGTGAGTGCCACAACCAAAAATGCACCTCCTCGCCATCTCTTCTTTCACGCGCTGTCAATGCTCACCGACATACAGGCAGCCTGTCTACTGTCAGTTGGAGGGGCGTGGTTACAGATGCTAAGCAGACACCCAAACTGTCAAACCTACGTCATCAGGGAAGGTCCTCCTATGCAGAGGGGAGGGGCATTTTCCAGATTTTGATTACAGATTACGAAGTCAAAAAACATTTTGTGTGTGGATTGACTTGCATGGATGAATTGTTCACCCTAAAACGATCAATTTAGGCAAACAAAGTTGATTTCAGTTGGACTCTAACCCTTTCGAGTCGATTAACGCATATATGCGTTTTGAGTCATTTTCTCCTGATAACCCCGAAAAGAACTTAAATTGCACTTTCAGTTTTAATCGTACATATAAGAGCAATACATCAATCGAATATGTAAAGGGTCCACTTTTTTTTTTGGATACAGACATAATAACCAGAGATGTATAAAGTACTAGAGACCCATACTTGAGTAAAAGTACAAGTGCTCTATCAAAAAAGTGACTTGAGTAGAAGTTGAAGTGCTCTTTAAGCACCACACTTAAGTATTGCAAGTAGTCTATTTTAAAATTTACTACTCAAGTACTGAAAGTAAAAGTACAAGTATTGTGTTACATAGTTGTTAAAGAAAGTAGTCAAAAGTTTGAACATATTGTTTTTACTAGGGCCGGGACTCGATTAAAAAAATTAATCTAATTAATTAGAGGCTTTGTAATTAATTAATCGAAATTAATCGCATTTTAATCGCATATAAATGTTTGATCTGAGAACAGTGAGAAGTAATTTTTTTTCACATGGATTTATAGTATACCATTGAATAATGACTGAATACATAAGCTTAAGCAACAAAATATTGTTTATTTTTGTTCAACCAAGTCTAGCAGACCAGTGCAATTTTTGCCATGAAGTGTAGCAATAGAATATTTAGAAACAATTTTGAAATAGTACATTTCAGAAATTCAGGAAGCTTATAGGTATATATATATATATATATATATATATATATATATATATATATATATATATATATATATATATATATATATATATATATATATATATATATATATATATATAACATTGGAAACACTGACTATTAGAAAACATCTCTCTGTTGCTTCAGAGGCCATAACATACTAAGTCCAACTCTCAATAACCTTGGCCAAAACAATATAGAGTTCAACATAAACTGTTGCACCAACAAAATAATACATAGTTCAACATAAAGTGTAAAGTCCACCCTAGCTGCTATATGTTTTGCGTTGAGGTGATACTTGAGGCTCGTAGATGTGCTGCGGTGATATACGAACGCTAGTTGGTTCTTCAGTATAATCCGTCCGCCGAAACTCATCCAGTGAGAAACGTTCCGCGGTGTAAAAATAGGTTATTAAAAATGCGGGAATTTTTTTTTCTGTAATTAATTAATCTTAGTTAACGCGTTATTTTTTGTGTAATGAATTAATCTCAATTAACGCGTTAAAGTCCCGGCCCTAGTTTTTACTATTTCAAATGATTAACCTAAAGGACAATCACAATTCCTTTGTAACTTTTTGTAAACAAAAAACAGATTAAAGGGTTATTTCGCCAAATTTGCAAAATTATGTCATTAATAACTTACCCTCATGTTGTTTCAAACATGTAAGACCTCCGTTTATCTTTGGAACACAGTTTAAGATATTTTAGATTTAGTCCGAGAGCTCTCAGTCCCTCCATTGAAGCTGTGTGTATGGTATACTGTCCATGTCCAGAAAGGTAAAAACATCTTCAAAGTAGTCCATGTGACATCAGAGGGTCAGATAAATATAAAAAATAGCAAAAACTACGACTTTATTCAGCATTGTCTTCTCTTCCGTGTCTGTTGTTAGACAGTTCAAAACAAAGCAGTTTGTGATATCCGTTTCGTGAACGAATCATTAGATGTAACAGGATCTTTTTGAAACAGTTCACCAAATCGAACTGAATCATTTTAAACGGTTTGCATCTCCAATACGCATTAATCCACAAATGACTTAAGCTGTTAACTTTTTTTAATGTGGCTGACACTCCCTCTGAGTTAAAACAAGCCAATATCCCGGAGTAATTCATTTACTCAAACAGTAGACTGACTGAACTGATGTGAAGAGAGAACTGAAGATGAACACCGAGCCGAGCCAGATAATGAACAAAAGACTCGTTCACGAGTCAAGAACCGTTTACGAATTCGTGTCCGATTCGTGGACCGAGGAGCTGATGATACTGCGCATGTGTGATTCAGCGTGAAGCAGAACGACACACAGAGAGTCTGAACTGAACTGATTCTTTTGGTGATTGATTCTGAACTGATTATGTGTTAATGTTATGAGCCCAGGTAAACCGAAGGCTTGCATTCATCGCCAATGACGTCATTACGTCGAGCGCAAAAGAACCGGTGAACTGTTTTCTTCAACCGGTTTATTGAATCGAACTGTCAGAAAGAACTACTGGTGATCCGGAAACCGATGCAACCGGTTCTTGACTCGTGAACGAGTCATTATCTGGCTCGGCTAGGTGTCCATCTCTCTCTTCACAGCAGTTCAGTCAGCACGCGCAGTCTTCTTAATTGCTTAATTCGCTCAGTGATGTGCCAGCTTCTTCAAACCTGCCATCTACAGTTCTGGCAGTGGTAATGTGGGTAACGAGTAACGATGCAGCACATAACAAAAATAACGGAGTAAAAGTATTAAACTCATCGAAAATATGTACTGAAGTAAAAGTGGAAGTAGGGGAAAAAAATAATACTCTAGTAAAGTACAGATACCGCCTTTTATTACTTAAGTACAGTAGTGAAGTAGATCTACTTTGTTACTATACATCTCTGATAATAACAACAAAACTTTGTACACTTATAAAATAAAGATAACAAACAAAGTGTGCTGTCTGCAGCCTTTGTCGGCACTGATCGTCATGTACAAACACATCATTAAAATGAACTGTAACTCTGTGAATACTCAACGAAAAGACAGAGAGATATCTATAGAAAGCTTGACATGTCTATTTTTAAGCTAAACAAGTGCTGCCGAAAACAGATATTCTGTGATAAAGTAAGCCATATGAAAACAACGCAATGTCTGTTTTCCATGTCTCCCTTCATAATATCTAATTTGACCACACCCCTGCGCTGAACGCGCTATTCAGATTCAAACTTAAGCGCGCGGCTTGAATAAACCCACACAGAAGAAAAAGCAGCCAGACTGTTCAAGTTTTTTTATTTTACTGTTTGCTTCGCGATGAGAGGAATAAGACATAAATCACTCCAAAAAGATGGGATGTGGTTGAGGATTTGAGAAATGGATTTCCTTAGGAAAAAAAAAGCACTTTATTCAGCAGAGATCATAAACATGAGTAAGTCTCTTTTTATTTATTTATATACTTGTACTAGTTTTCACATAACGTGTACACATTTTACTAGTTAGACTTTTTCCAAACTATAATTCCTGACTAAATGTATAATCAAGTGAAACATTATGAAGTTTCAATAACAATATACAATACTATACCATTCAAAAGCTTGATGTAAATAATACAAATGTAACAAATAGATAACTGTAACAAATGTAAAAACAATGCTTTTTTTTCAATTTATTCCCCCAAAAACCCAGAAAAATATTCTCAGCTCTTTTCAACGTTAATAATAATGATAATAATAATAACAATAAAGGGTTTTATTTATTTTTTTGTAGAAAATACGATTGTTAAAATGATTTCTGAAGGATTGTGTGACTGGAGTAATGATGCCAAACAATTTGTTTGAAAGTCAGCTTTGATTGTTTCTAATAAACTGTTTAACTGCTCCCCCAAGTGGATATTAAAGAGCCACACAGATGGGAAATCAAAAATTACCTGTATTACAGTGTATGATGTAGCTGTCCATCTGTGTAAACAATGTGCAAATAATTAAACCAAAAAGTACACGATTTATACAGTTATTGGCTTCTAAAGTAAGGAGTCGACTCTGAATCGCTGAAACGAGTCGTTATAGATTTCAAATCTTTTGCCCATCTCTATGTACGTCACTAGGAGCACTTTGCATAATAATCTCCGCCTACCGTGTTGGGAGAAACGGAACTCTGACCTGCCCCACCCCCACACACAGACGCTCTGTTTGGTGTGAGAGCATCATGTTGAGTAGTCTGTTTGTTTTATTTTCCCTGCCAAAAAATGAAGATCAGAAGAACCAATGGCTAAAATTCATTTTCACCACAATACCAGAGCAGTACAACAAATCCCTTTTGTTGTGTTCACAACATTTCACTGATGACTGCTTTTCTAATCTCGGTGAGTACAACGGGATTTTCAAAGCGTTTGGCCATAAAAGAGGGTTCATTACCAACTTTATTTAGATCAACGAGCATCTCCGAATCACAATGCGAAGTATGATTATGAAGTTATGTGTCTGTTTTCTCCCCAGCGTCTTATCAGTATGTTGAAAGCTTGACATGTCTACTTTAAAACTAAACAAGTGCTGCTAACAGATATTCTGTGATAAAGTAATCCATATGAAAACAACGCGATGTCTGTTTTTCATGTCTCCCTTCGTTATATCCAATGTGACCACGCCCCACGCTAAACGCGCTATTCAGATTCAAACTAAAGCGTGCGGCTTGAATACACCCACACAGAAGAAAAAGCAGCGAGACTGTTCAAGTTTTTTATTTTACTGTTTGCTTCCCGATGAGAGGAATAAGACATAATTCACCCCAAACAGATGCTAATGCATAGTTTACCGTGGAGGTGTGTGCGGAACAACCAATTCAAACTGGTTATGTTAGTTGACCAATCAGAACACAGTATGCTACCGAAAGGTGGGGTTTAAGGAAACTGAATCTTTTGAACAGCTTCGCGCGAACCGTTTGGGGATCTCTGAGAATTGAGGTAATTTTAAAATTATATTTTTACAAAATGACAATGTTTTTTAACCTTGGATGGATTTAAACCTAATGTACAGTACTTATAAACAGTGATAGGAAGCTTAGAATTTTCATCTTACTGGCTCTTTAAATTATGTTGTGGGATAATTAAATACATTCTTAATAAACTACAAACATAACATTTTATACTTTTATTTTGTTCTCACATTCTTTCTTGTAACTCCTCACTCACAGTGGCACAGCTGAATGAG
Source organism: Carassius gibelio (assembly GCF_023724105.1). NCBI lineage: Eukaryota > Metazoa > Chordata > Actinopteri > Cypriniformes > Cyprinidae > Carassius > Carassius gibelio. Next base: position 11,237,094 of record NC_068411.1, read on the forward strand.
AGGCTCATTATGCAGCTCATTATGCAGGCCTTTGTCTTCTCAGGTGTAAATCACAATGATATTCATGGTAGTTGACCCCTGCTCACATATGACTTTTACCAACAAAAAGTGTGTTAGAAGATTTAAATCAATATATTGTTTTCAATTTCAATATAGTGAGTAAACAAGATGATTTTCACATAATTTAGAAAGAAAAATTCTAGGCTACAAGCTCCAGTTCTCAAAAATCCCGGGAACCAATGTTCTTTATGTGTTTTATGGCCTTTTCAAGTGTTTTAACATTTTTAGTTTTTCACTAACCACGCATAATATTTTTTTTTTCAAAAACACAATCATGTACATGCATGCATTTCACATATTATTATAGCCCAGTTTGTGCTGATTACAGTGAGATTAGACTTTACCCATTTAGATATTTATAAGAAACTGAAAAAAGCACAAATGTTAGGGCATGACAAAACTTCTCCAGGCCCCAAAAATACCCTTAGACTCCAGAGGGTTAAGGATGATTTTTACTTCTGTGTTGTTATGTCAGTTTTCATTTATACTTCTGTGTCGTTGTCCATGTTGATGTGCAATACACAGACAAACCACTTGTCTGCAGTGTCCACGTGCATGTTGCTGGTGTAACCCGCAGACCATGACAAAAGCCGAAGAAGAAGTGGCTCGTCAAAGAAGGATATAGCCGTGAAGGTGGCAAATTAATATCTAATAATAATTTAAAACTACAAAAAGTAGACAACAACAGAACAACAGATGGCATTCAACTTGTACCATGGCAGATGTGTAGTATAATAAATAACACTTGTTCAATGCTTTGTTTTATTTTATATAAGAAGGTGTAACATTAAAATATATTGAAGTGCACATAAACACACACAAAACTCAAGTACATATGGAGGGAGAGGTTCTAGCAGACCAGTCACAAAACTTGTGATCCACGTATAATTGGCATGCTGTTAGATTTTTGGAGAGGTGCACATCAGGCTATGTCACATAGTCTATCGCATAACTCTGGCGTAGGTTCGATGCAGAAGTATAAATTGGGCTTTAGAACGAATTCAAGCAGGATAAATGTCATCTCTATTTTCTCTAAGCTACACAGTATTACACCATATTTTAGATTTGAAACATTTAACAGGTCTGCAGTATTATTTATATGATATGTGGTTGCACTGTACTCGATGGCGCCGCACATGCCTGCTTCAGTGCTTGGCTCTCCAGTGTTTGTGCTGTTTTTGTTAGTTTTTCCTGTTTTTTGTTTAACAAACACGATCAGTTTCACCAGGGATGAACTGCCGAACATTCGGTAGAACACACCACAAGATCTTTTACCGGATTTAAATTATTCAGACGTTTTACTGAACGTTGTTATCGGAGGAGCGGCAGCGCTGATCAAGCACTTCAGGACCCGCAGATGGGGGAAGCGAGTATGAGCGCTCGTCAGACTCAGGAAGCGCGGATTTCGAACACCGTTGCCTAGCATCCATCTCGCAAATCTCCGCTCTCTACCCAACAAAACAGACAAACTCCTTCTGCTCTCTTGGACAAATAAGGATTTCTCTCACTCTGCTGCTCTGTGTTTCACGGAAACCTGGCTGAATGACGCCATACCGGACAGCACGCTCCATCTGCGGGCTTTCAGCTGTTCAAAGCGGATCGCGAATCAGAATCAACGGGGAAATCGCGCGGCGGCGGGACATGCTTTTACATCAATGAACGGTGGTGTACAGATGTAACTCTGTTAAAGAAGATGTGCTGTCCTGATCTAGAAATGCAGTTTGTCAACTGCAAGCCGTTCTATTCGCCGCGGGAGTTTCATTCGTTCATTCTGGTCAGTGTTTACAGCCCTCCTCAAGCGCATGTGAGCTCAGCTTTACAGAAACTCGCTGATCAGATCACAGACACAGAACAACAACACCCGGACTCTGCTTTAATCATTCTTGGGGATTTTAACAAAGCCAATCTCTCCCGTGAACTGCCAAAATACAGACAGCATGTTACATGTCCCACCAGAGACAGTAATATATTGGATCACTGTTACACCACAATAAAGGATGCATATCACTCTGTTCCACGAGCAGCTTTGGGACGTTCTGATCACTTTCTGGTTCATCTTATACCGTCCTACAAGCAAAAACTTCAATCTGCTTAGGACGAACTCACAGAGACCATAACATCCTATATTAGTTTCTGTGAGGATATATGCATTCCTACCAGGAATTTTAACATTCAACAATGATAAGCCATGGTTTACAGTAAAACTCAGACATCTTCGTCGGGCCAAAGAGGATGCCTACAGAAATGGGGACAGGGTCTTGTACAATGAGGCCAGGAACACTCTGAACAAAGAGATTAGAGCGGCTAAAAAGACCTACGCTAAAAAGTTGGAAGACCAGTTTACTTCCAACGAATCAACTTCAGTGTGGAGAGGTCTAAGAGCCATCACGAACTACAAGACACCATCCCCTTGCACTGAGGCTAATCAACGACTTGCTAACGACCTGAATGAGTTTTATTGCAGATTTGAAACCCCCAACACCCATTCTGACCATCTTTCTACACAACCATTAACACATCCTGCAATCCCACCCTCCACACCTCCTGCTCTTCAAATCTGTGAAGATGATGTGCGCCAGGTCCTCAAGAAGAACAAAAGAAGAAAAGCACCAGGCCCAGATGGTGTTACACCAGCCTGTCTGAAAATGTGAGTTGACCAGCTGGCCCCCATCTTTTCACAGATCTTCAACAGATCCCTGGAGTTGTGTGAAGTGCCTTCCTGCTTCAAACGCTCCACCATCATCCCCATCTCAGAGAAACCCAAGATAGCAGAACTTAACGACTACAGACCTGTGGCTCTAACGTCTGTCATAATGAAGTCGTTTGAAAAACTGGTTCTGGCTTATCTGAAGGACATCACTAGACCCTTACTGGACCCCCTGCAGTTTGCTTACCAAGCAAACAGGGATGGGATGATGCAATCAACATGGGATTGCACTTCATCCTGCAACATCTGGACAAAACAGGGACTTATGTGAGGATTCTATTTGTGGACTTTAGTTTGGCTTTCAACATCATCATCCCAACAGCCCTCCAGACCAAACTGACCCAGCTCTCTGTTCCTAGCTCTATCTGTCAGTGGATCACCAGCTTTCTGACTGATAGGCAACAGTTAGTGAGACTGGGGAAATTCACATCAAACAGCTGCTCCACCAACTCTGGTGCCCCTCAGAGATGTGTTTTCTCCCCTCTGATTTTCTCCCTGTATACCAATGACTGCACCTCTAAAGACCCCTCTGTCAAGCTCCTAAAGTTTGCAGATGACACCACACTCATAGGCCTCATCCAGGACGGTGATGAGTCTGCTTACAGACAAGAGGTTGAGCAGCTGGCTGTCTGGTGCAGTCTTAACAACCTGGAGCTGAACACGCTCAAAACAGTGGAGATGATCGTGGACTTTAGGAGAACCCCCCCCCCCCCCCCACCATCATGAACAGCACTGTGACTGCAGTGGAGTCATTCAGATTCCTGGGAACCAACATCTCTCAGGACCTGAAGTGGGACAATCACATTGACTCCATTGTGAAAAGGCCCAGCAAAGGTTGTATTTCCTTCGCCAGCTGAGGAAGTTTAACTTGCCACAGGAGATGCTGAAACACTTCTACTCAGCCGTCATAGAGTCTGTCCTGTGTACTTCAATAACTGTCTGGTTTGGTTCAGCAACAAAATCAGACATCAGAAGACTACAGAGAACTGTTCGGACTGCTGAAAGGATTATTGGTGCTCCCCTGCCCACCCTTCAAGAACTGTATACATCCAGAGTGAGGAAAAGGGCTCAGAAAATCACTCTGGATCCCTCACATCCAAGTCACCCCGTCTTTGAACTTTTGCCTTCTGGTCGGCGCCTCAGAGCCGCAAATACCAGAACAGCAAGGCACAAGAACAGTTCCTTCCCCCAGGCAATCTACCTCATGAACAGTTAAAGGTTCCCTACTTATGCTTATAAACGTGCAATATCCTTATATTTATTTGTTAACCCTCCATCCTAGAACATTCCTGCATCTCACTCAATCCTATTCCATTATCATTTATAGCACAATTGTTTATACACTTATTTATTTGCAAATTTGTAAATCTCTCTTTTTTATTTTGTATTTTTTGTCTGTGTGTTGTTGTCTCTGTGTATTGGAAGCTTATGTCACTAAAACAAATTCCTTGTATGCGTAAGCATACTTGGAAATAAAGCTCTTTCTGATTCTGATTCTGAATGATGTGTTCTATTATCCTAAAGAAATGGTGGTTTACTTTTCATCGGACCATTAAAAGTGGTAGCCTATTTTAGTGAGATGGATCTATATGCAAAATGTAGATTCTCGCATATCAGGCCTTATATTTGCCTATATTTGTCACAAGTACATTTTTATTATATTTACAAATCTTTTCCGGCATGAATTTTTGGAACTGAAAAGAATGGACTGATTAATAAAACAACCTCACGTTTAAACTCAGGTTCTCTCATTATAATCAACAAAGTGCACACAGTGTAAAAAGAGCTCAATTAATTGACAACTTCAGTGATTTTAAAGGAAGCCTCCTTTACTTGCTTTTTCATACGGTTTAATTTAATTAAATTAAATTTGCAGCTGCAATAGTTTGAGGCCCGTGCAGTGCTCTACATGATCTCTGTATTTGGAAACTTGTGAATCAGGGGCTGTTTGCTAATTAAATGACAAAATTTGTATTATAAATTTATTTATTTGTTTATATTACATTTTATGGATTCCCCCAATCTCCCACATGACTCAACTATGTGAAACTGTATTATGTATTTATTTATTTAAATGGATTAATTATTATTTAAACAAGTTTTAATTATTACAAAGAAACAATAAAAAAGTGATACATTTCTTAATTCATAGACATAATTTTCGGCATGTCAAGGGCTCTGTATATGGGAATAAAATGTGTTAAAGAAAAGGCCAGATAATATATAAATATGTGTGACCTGCTGAAATAAATTACCAAATTATTAAATGTAAGTTTCAAGCCTTTCATAATTTGTGACATTAATGTAACTATGATGCCAAAATTTGTGTTAGAACAGTGTCAGAATTTTTCATTCAAAAACTTTCATAAGCCTGTAGAAAATGAAAGTCCCTTAATACAACATAAGGTTATTGTGTAGTTTTAATGGTTTTCATAATGGCTGTATAATAACAAAAGAGCCTTTGTGTACTTTTTGTTGTTGTTGTTGTAGGCTGCAGCCAATACGACTATTTTTATTAAATTAAAAAAAAATTACATTTTAAGGATGTTATGTTATACTATAAAGGTATTTTTTGTTTAATTTTACTTTTTTGATCTCCATTTACAAAATAAAATATAAATCCAGTCAGTTTGCAAACTGCCTCTTTGCGCCCCCTGGCGGTAGTTTCATAAACAACACACAACTGACTTTGCAATTAACATCGTGACTCTGTGGCGGCAGTACATGTGAAGGTAATAGGCATTTTGGTTGGCCACCTACTGTACTTGAAATGCATTAGCTATTTCTGTGTGAAAATATAGAAGAAAAAAAAAATCTAAGAAAATTATTTTTTTCCTCAATGAAGTAAATGTTAATTTCATGTTTATAATCTACTAATGTAATAAATAATAAAAAAAAAATTATATATATATATATATATATATATATATATATATATATATATATATATATATATATATATATATATATATATTTTTTTTTTTTATTATTTTTTTTAAGCAAATGTTTTATCTGTTGATTTTATTAACTGGATCTGAGCTAACATGAACTAATAATGAACAGTTATATATTTATTTTCTTTTTTTTTTACTAACTTTAACACAAATGAATACATACTGTCACAAATGTATTGCTCAGATGTATTTTTACTTCATTAACTAACATTAACCAAACATAAATTAGTTAGTAACGTAGTTGTTATGTTTAGGTGTGGAGTTTAGGGTTAATCCGCCCAAATATTACATTTTTGTCATTAATCTCTTACCTCCATGCCGTTCTAAACCCAAAAAAGCTTTGTTCGTTTTCGTAACAAATTTTAAGATATTTTGGATGAAAACCCGAAAGGCTTGTGACTGTCACATTGACTTTCATGGAAAATACATTGTCAAGGTCCAGAAAAGTATGAAAGACATCGTCAGAATAGTACATCTGCCATAAGTGGTCCAATCTTCATAATTAGGGTTGGGTGATGTCTTCAAATTTGGCATCGGTCGATGTCTATAGTGAAACATTGCGATGGACGAAAACATCGTCAGGGGCATAGGGTGGGGATTGGAGGAGGTATGCCCGTAGTGTGAATCTTGAAAAGACAACTAACGATTCCTAATATCGTGTCTACACTGGATGTGAGCAGTGCAATAAAACACTATAGGACCAATGATCTATAATAGAGATTCATTATACTTAAATCAGTCAATAGAACTCATTCTAATTTGTGATTCAGTCTACACTGGATGTGGCGCGGCATGACACCACAAATCCCTGACAGTTAACTGCTACCGTATTCTATTTATGATGTGCTGACACAAAAATCAAATGATTTTCAGTGGTCCCTTAGTTGAGTCCAGTGTAGACAGTCTTTAGCTGGTTTCGGTGCAGCGCCACACGAGAACTTTCACATCCAGTGTAGACAGTGTGTAAGGAGAGATGAGTGAGGATGATGGCGGATGATTTGCAGATCCTCAGTACCACTGGCAAACATACAGTATAGTCTTGTAAATTGTGTGGTTAGTACTGCAGCTCCATAGAATAAACAGAGTATGTGCGATCCCGAATCTCGAAAGTGATAGTGAAACTAAAAAGTGTTCATGCATTCAAAAAGGCAGGGGGGGGGATGACATCACCGGCATTCCGATGCAACATTGTAATGTCTATCAGCCATTGGCGACGATGGCATCATCCATCGGCCCAACCCTATTCATAACATTATGGTCACTGATGGCAGATGGACTATTCTGACTATGTCTTTCATACTTCTATGAACCTTGACACTAGGGCTGTGCGATTAATCGAAATAAAATCACTTTATAGCACAATTTTCTGCAGCCCCTACCTCCTGCAGTATGTTATCTGAACCAATCAGGATACAGCGCACCTAAGTGGAGCGCGAGAACAGAGCAGACTGGGCATATGCCTAACTCCAGGTTCACACACTCTTGTCTGTGCACTGCAGACAGATTACGTGTGAGCCTTGGGCAATAAATATATTGGGCAAAACATATAACACCTGAGACACCGCTACAGTGAGCTTTATGATCAATGCATTGCAAAAAAAAACAAAAAAACATCCCTGAGCACGGGTTTTATTTAATTTTTTTATTATATATTTTTTGCCATATGTCTAGATTTTGTTTGACATCTTTACTTAGTGATTATTTTGACTTAAGTCTGTTCTAGAGACATGTTACAACTTTTTGATAAAGCTCCCATTGGTTTTCTTTTGGAAATATGTTTCAAATTTATACTGAAGGCATTTATGACTGTAAAGGATGTCTGTGTGTGTCAAAATCGTGATTAAAATCTAAATCGCAAAATTGATCAAAAAATTGTGATAGGTTTTTTTTTTGTCCATATCGCACAGCCCTACTTGACAGTGCACTTTACTTGGCAGTCAAGGGTACAGTCACAAGCCTCCCGGTTCTCATCCAAAATATCTTAAAATAAAACAAAGAACAAAAAGAACAAAGCTTTTACAGGTTAGGAACGACATGGTAGTATGTGATTAATAAGCAAGTAATTTAATATTGAGAATTAGTCCCTAAACTAAAGTGTTACCTCTTTTATTTAGTCAGTAAGCTACTATTTTCTTTTTAGTGGGTTTATTATATAAATTATGACCTTTTTCTTTTGGGAGCATTGCAGGTAGAGCCCTGCACTGGCCTCAAATTACTGGCCCGAGATGCTCAGGCCCTAGCCCAGCCCATGCCCGACAGCTTATCAGAATTACCGGCCCAAGCCAGTCTTTTTTTCCCCCTCCATTCTTCCAAAATAGCTTATACCACTGTTCCAGCTATCAAAATATACATTCCCTTTCAAGGGAACTTTGAACTGCATCCTTTAGGGGTCGCTATGGGGAACGGCTCGTCGTGACCCGTGTCTGAAGCATACATTCAAAAAGCACCAACAACTTGTTGGCAGGCGACAGCACATGACGTTACTACTGGTGCGACTTTAGTATAAATTGGCATGGGAAGAACATGTCATCCTCTTCTTTGTCTTCACTGACTCTTTACCCTTGCATTATGTTGAGCACTAGCAGGGTGTTTAAAGGATATGTGCATCCGTGTCGGCGTTATCTGACACCTGATGACACACATGATTTGTGTTTTTTTGTTTGGGTGAATAGCACGCATGCGATGGCCTCGATGGGGCAATCTGTGTGCAGTGCGAGCATTTTCCAATGAAAAAGCGCTCCTCTTGTTTGCCTCTCTTTTGAGGAAAGGGGCCCAGGCATCTACTACCCGAGG